>NC_084758.1:10086841-10341841 GCF_033978785.1 Entelurus aequoreus
GCAAACTGGCAACAGAGGGGGGGGGGGGGAGTTGGGACCCTGGTGGGAGACCGCTGCTATGAAGCGCTGCCATCCGACTATCACCCCAAGCGGTGGTGAAGGCGTGTGGTGGGGGAGGGTGTGTGTGTGCGTGTGTGCCCAATTGTCTTGGGTGTGATGATGTAATGTTTTTTATAGACTGAGGCCGATCTGCAAAAGTTCGACTCCAGGTGTCGTTGAGGAGGGAGGGGGGTCAAAAGCGTCCATCATTCAGGTGTCCTCGGGGGTGTTTTTCAGAACAGCCTGGTCCTGTTTTCACAGCGTCAAAGCCACTCGGGGGAGTCAAATCGTAGATTAGGATGTTTGTTTTCCGCGAGCAGACAAAACAATGACTTGTCTGTTCTATTTGTCCATGCTGGCTGCTCTCAAATTCAATTCAATTTTGATTTTCAGCAAGTTCTCCATGATGTGATCCATCTTGTGATTCAGTTCAGAAATCGCCACAGTCTGTGATCCCACAGCCCTGCCCAAACCATCCATTGCGACGAACAGCCTTTGGGCTCCTTGAGTGGCTGCCATCGTCTTACGAATTTGACGATACACCAGAGCAATGCCCAGCCCAATCAGCAGGTGCCCCACGATCACGGTTACAAATAGGTAGATGTCTTCCACGTCCTCGATGGAAAGGACTGAGAGGCACATGATTCTCCATTTATCCCAGGAATCGCTCACGTACCCCGCAGCAATGGTTCCACCAGGGCAGCCAGGCTCCTCTTTTCCTCGTCGAAAAGATTTTGTCAATTGCATCAAGAGTCCAGCTGATCATTTCCATGTCTGATGTTTAAATTTGAGGACAGCGCAAAGAAAGAGGCTTCGAAAAAGTTCAGACAAGACAAAAACAAAGAGAGCAAGCTGGGAGAAGAGGGAGCGGAAAAATATGTGACCGCCCTCGCCAGAGGCAAGACAGAAAAAGTATATCTGATATACTGTATGATGTACTCATACAGTATATCACTCAAAAGCGCAGATTTTAACATTTAAAATCTTTCAATAGGTCAAGACTTACGATAATGGCGGCTACAGTTTTGACGTTAAAGAGCTAACAAACATTATTTGAAAACGTCCGGCAGGACGGATTGAAAATCTGCGGGCCGTATTTTGCTTGTATATATATATTCTGGTGTTTATTTAATATTTGTTTATTAATTATTTCCAAAATTCTCGAAAAAATTGTTGCACAGCAGCTAAATGAACACTTAGTGACTAACAATCTCTGTGAACCTTTTCAATCCGGTTTCAGGGCAAATCACTCTACAGAGACAGCCCTCGCAAAAATGACTAATGATCTATTGCTAACGATGGATTCTGATGCTTCATCTATGTTGCTGCTTCTTGATCTTAGCGCCGCTTTCGATACCGTCGATCATAATATTTTATTAGAGCGTATCAAAACACGTATTGGGATGTCAGACTTAGCCTTGTCTTGGTTTAACTCTTATCTTACTGACAGGATGCAGTGCGTCTCCCATAACAATGTGACCTCGGACTATGTCAAGGTAACGTGCGGAGTTCCCCAGGGTTCGGTTCTTGGCCCTGCACTCTTTAGTATTTACATGCTGCCGCTGGGTGACATCATACGCAAGTACGGTGTTAGCTTTCACTGTTATGCTGATGACACTCAACTCTACATGCCCCTAAAGCTGACCAACACGCCGGATTGTAGTCAGCTGGAGGCGTGTCTTAATGAAATTAAACAATGGATGTCCGCTAACTTTTTGCAACTCAACGCTAAGAAAACGGAAATGCTGATTATCGGTCCTGCTAGACACCAACATCTATTTAATAATACCACCTTAACATTTGACAACCAAACAATTAAACAAGGCGACTCGGTAAAGAATCTGGGTATTATCTTCCACCCAACTCTCTGGTTTGAGTCACACATTAAGAGTGTTACTAAAACGGCCTTCTTTCATCTCCGTAATATCGCTAAAATTCGTTCCATTTTGTCCACTAGCGACGCTGAGATCATTATCCATGCGTTCGTTACGTCTCGTCTCGATTACTGTAACGTATTATTTTCGGGCCTCCCTATGTCTAGCATTAAAAGATTACAGTTGGTACAAAATGCGGCTGCAAGGCTTTTGACAAAAACAAGAAAGTTTGATCATATTACGCCTATACTGGCTCACTTGCACTGGCTTCCTGTGCACTTAAGATGCGACTTTAAGGTTTTACTACTTACGTATAAAATACTACAAGGTTTAGCTCCAGCCTATCTCGCCGATTGTATTGTACCATATGTCCCGACAAGAAATCTGCGTTCAAAGAACTCCGGCTTATTAGTGATTCCCAGAGCCAAAAAAAAGTCTGCGGGCTATAGAGCGTTTTCTATTCGGGCTCCAGTACTCTGGAATGCCCTCCCGGTAACAGTTAGAGATGCTACCTCAGTAGAAGCATTTAAGTCCCATCTTAAAACTCATTTGTATAATCTAGCCTTTAAATAGACCCCCCTTTTTTTAGACCAGTTGATCTGCCGTTTCTTTTCTTCTCTCCTCTTCTCCCCTGTCCCTTGCGAGGGGGAGTTGCATAGGTCCGGTGGCCATGGATGAAGTGCTGGCTGTCCAGAGTCGGGACCCCGGGTGGACCACTAGCCTGTGCATCGGTTGGGGACATCTCTGCGCTGCTGACCCGTCTCCGCTCGGGATGGTTTCCTGTTGGCCCCGCTGTGGACTGGACTCCCGCTGATGTGTTGGATCCACTGTGGACTGGACTTTCACAATGTTATGTCAGACCCACTCGACATCCATTGCTTTCGGTCTCCCCTAGAGGGGGGGGGGGGTTACCCACATATGCGGTCCTCTCCAAGGTTTCTCATAGTCATTCACCGACGTCCCACTGGGGTGAGTTTTTCCTTGCCCGTATGTGGGCTCTGTACCGAGGATGTCGTTGTGGCTTGTACAGCCCTTTGAGACACTTGTGATTTAGGGCTATATAAATAAACATTGATTGATTGATTGATTGAATTTGATCATTATTTAACTGCCTTTGAATCCATGTGTTTCCACTTGTTTTCCCTCATAACTTTGCAAGTTAAAAGACATGTTAAAATGTTAAAAAGACAGAGGGCTTGTTTAAAGTTTTTTTTTTGTGGTAATAAACAAACTGGTGGAAAGTTTTACATTAAGTTGAGATATATATGTAAATATATTTATGTAGTGTTGAGGAGGGAGCAGGCTACTTTTGCTTGCTTGTGGCTTGTAGTGGAGCTTGCTACGGTTCTCTGGGGATAGCTTCACTAACCAGTTGCTTAGTTTACTACAATGTGTTTTATCATTACAGTGTGAATGCGCCAAAACATTCACACATGTTTTTTTCTTCTTCTTCTTCTTCTCCAGATTTTGGCGCACTCTACCTTCCATATTTTTCATTTGATTCAAACCGTGCCAACTGCAAACTGTTCAACCTATTCGGGAATTGCGGGCTTTCCCTTGACAAATTCCCCAAATTCCCAGATTTCCCAGAATTCCAGGTTTTCCGGGACATTTTTTTTCTTTGAAAATTAATTGGCCATTTTTCCATCAATCAATCAATCAATGTTTATTTATATAGCCCTAAATCACAAGTGTCTCAAAGGGCTGTACAAGCCACTACGGCATCCACGGTTCAGAGCCCACATAAGGGCAAGGAAAAACTCACAACCCAGTGGGACGTCGATGAGAAAGACTATGAGAAACCTTGGAGAGGACCGCAGATGTGGGTGAGGTAGAGGTGGGCATTTCCATGGAGGCAACTTAGACTATGTCTCAGTGTTTTTACAAAGCCATTCAACTTTAAGCACTTCCTGTTCAGCATTATCATGTTGGCAGTACATTAAAGACGTGTTTGGAAAAGCAATAGAGTGTTCCTCAAACTGCCACATTGGTGACATCCACAACTTCCACAACACATTCATTTACCATCATTCAAATATTACAATTACAATATAATCAAAACAATGATCAAAATTACACCATAGTAGCCAAATTAAAGGTAACATAACTACAAACGTAACCAAAGTGAACATGGAAGATTTAATCATAGTATTAAATAGAACAAAAACAAACATGTAGAAACACACATTTTTACAAAGGAGTTCAGGGTGCACCTCGTGCCGTCAACAAACTGCGAGCGCTGCACAGAAATCTAACTACAAAGATGATGGTCATGTTGACTTTGCATTTTACTGTTTCGTTACTTTTATCTGTTGAGTGGATCATTTACAATAAAAAAAAAAGGTATTGTGCGTTGCCACAATCGACCCTGATTGGAGTAGCTGCAGCCAATCCAGAGGGCGCTTAAAGTCAGCTGACACGTCATCTTTAAACACTGTCAAGTGTGACGTGGGTTACACTTGAATTGGTATTGCGACATCCAGTGGACACATTTAGAACAGCAGTTTCTTTCATTAAAAAATTGCAGCTCATGTTGTACTTAAAGGCCTACTGAAAGCCACTACTACCGAACACGCAGTCTGATAGTTTATATATCAATGATGAAATCTTAACATTGCAACACATGCCAATACGGCCGGGTTAACTTATAAAGTGCAATTTTAAATTTCCCGCTAAACTTCCAGTTGAAAAAGCCTTCGGAGGATGACGTATGCGCGTGACGTAGCCCGGGGAACAGAGGTATGCCTTCCCCATTGAATACAATACAAAAAATCTCTGTTTTCATTTCATAATTCCACAGTATTCTGGACATCTGTGTTGGTGAATCTTTTGCAATTCGTTTAATGAACAATGGAGGCTGCAAAGAAGAACGTTGTAGGTGGGATCGGTGTATTAGCGGCTGGCTGTAGAAACACAACAAGGACTACTTATTTGGATAGCAGATGCCTAGCCGATGCTAGCAGACCCACCACACGGATATTCGGGTGAAGTCCTTCGTCGCGCCGTCGATCGCTGGAACGCATGTGAGCACGGGTGTTGATGAGCAGAGCAGATGAGGGCTGGCTGGCGTAGGTGGAGCGCTAATGTTTTTATCATAGCTCTGTGAGGTCCGGTTGCTAATTTAGCTTTAGCGTCGTTAGCAACAGCATTGTTAAGCTTTGCCAGGCTGAGATCTATTAACCGTGTAGTTACATGTACATGGTTTAATAGTATTGTTGATCTTCTGTCCATCCTTCCAGTCAGGGATTTATTTATTTTGTTTCTATCTGCATTTGAGACAGATGCTATCACGTTAGCTCATGCTAAAGAGCTTCGTCGATGTATTGTCGTGGAGATAAAAGTCACTGTGAATGTCCATTTCGCGTTCTCGACTCTCATTTTCAAGAGGATATAGTATCCGAGGTGGTTTAAAATACAAATCCGTGATCCACAATAGAAGAAGGAGAAAGTGTGGAATCCAATGAGCCAGCTTGTACCTAAGTTACAGTCAGAGCGAAAAAAAATATGTATTTCAGTGCATTCTAGTCCGTCACTCTAACGTTCCTCATCCACAAATCTTTCATCCTCGCTCAAATTAATGGGGTAATTGTCGCTTTCTTGGTCCGAATAGCTCTAGCTGCGTTGAAAACAATAGGAAAATATGAGGGAGTGAACAACTGACAACGTCACGCTACTTCCGGTAGGGGCAAGGTTTTTTTTTTATCAGAGACCAAAAGTTGCGAACTTTATCGACGTTGTTCTATACTAAATCCTTTCAGCAAAAATATGGCAATATCGCAAAATGATCAAGTATGACACATAGTATGGATCTGCTATCCCCGTTTAAATAAAAACAATTTCATTTCAGTAGGCCTTTAAACTGATTTTGTGGGCCGTGGGCCGGATTAAACCTGTTCGCGGGCCTGATGCTGTCCACGGACCATACGTTTGACACCCCTGACTTAGGGCCAGATTGCCTCAAGGTAATGTTACAATTTTCAATGCCAACAAAGCAAGAAGAAGGTGCCCAAAATTAGAGTAAGGCTCCACTTTTTAAAATGCGCTTGCTCCATGCTAATTTACGATGGATATGCTATAGACCAGGGGTCACCAACCTTTTTGAAACCAAGAGCTACTTCTTGGGTAGTGATTAATGCGAAGGGCTACCAGTTTGATACACACTTAAATAAATTGCCAGAAATAGTCAATTTGCTCAATTTACCTTTAACTGTATGTTATTATTAATAATTAATGATATTTACACTTAATTGAACGGTTTAAAAGAGGAGAAAACACGAAAAAAATGACAATTAAATTTTGAAACATAGTTTATCTTAAATTTCGACTCTTTAAAATTCAAAATTCAACCGAAAAAAAGAAGAGAAAAACTAGCTAATTCGAATCTTTTTGAAAAAATTAAAAAAAGAATTTATGGAACATCATTAGTAATTTTTCCTGATTAAGATTAATTTTAGAATTTTGATGACATTTTTTAAATAGGTTAAAATCCAATCTACACTTTGTTAGAATATATAACTAATTGGACCAAGCTATATTTCTAACAAAGACAAATAATTTTTTCTTCTAGATTTTCCAGAACAAAAATTTTAAAAGAAATTCAAAAGACTTTGAAATAAGATTTAAATTTGATTCTACAGATTTTCTAGATTTGCCAGAATTTTTAAAATTTTTTTTAATCATAATAAGTTTGAAGAAATATTTCACAAATATTCTTCTTCGAAAAAACAGAAGCTAAAATGAAGAATTAAATTAAAATGTATTTATTATTCTTTACAATAAAAACAATTAATTTACTTGAACATTGATTTAAATTTTCAGGAAAGAAGAGGAAGGAATTTAAAACGTAAAAAAGGTATGTGTGTTTAAAAATCCTGAAACCATTTTTAAGGTTGTATTTTTTCTCTAAAATTGTCTTTCTGAAAGTTATAAGAAGCAAAGTAAAAAAATTAATGAATTTATTTAAACAAGTGAAGACCAAGTCTTTAAAATATTTTCTTGGATTTTCAAATTCTATTTGAGTTTTGTCTCTCTTAGAATTAAAAATGTTGGGCAAAGCGAGACCAGCTTGCTAGTAAATAAATAAAATTAAAAAAATAGAGGCAGCTCACTGGTAAGTGCTGCTATTTGAGCTATTTTTTAGAACAGGCCAGCGGGCTACTCATCTGGTCCTTACGGGCTACCTGGTGCCCGCGGGCACCGCGTTGGTGACCCCTGCTATAGACAGTTAACATTAGCGATTTTACATGGCGATTGCAACATTTCCAAACTTAGTAATGAAAACTAAACATAAGAAGCACGTTAAAATCCAACAGCTGATGTTTATGTAGCCGGATCGAGTCTGCGTTGTGTATTACGGGTGTTGCTCGGAAGACAAGGGGACTCAGTGGTTGTCTTTAGCCGAAACAGGTGGCGTATTTATTTCTGGATGAAATAAACAGGAAGCAATGCGGCAGCAAGAACACACTTGGCTCTATACACCTGCTACATATACTTACAGTATAAGCACTTTGTCGGATGCAACAAAAGACAAAACAGTCAAATTCAGCTTAATGGCAAAGACTACTTCCTGGCAACGATCAAATATTGTAGTTTATACACTACTGCTGTCTAACGCTTTAAAATGACAACAGCATGCCAAGTCTACGATATAACACTTGCAAATGAGACTCAGAAGTGGAAGAAAAAAAATATATATATATATATAACAACCGGACAACGCAGTTATCGTTATCAGCTCAGTTGAATTTTAAATACAACTAGATGAGACAATTCCTGAAGGAATGGCGTGTGAATGCTCCAATGCTGAAGTTGAACTGATATCCTGGAATTATTTTTAGAAATATTGAAGTAAAACACACAATTTCCAAAAAGGCTGAATATTTTGAAGTTGGAACAGTTTGAATCAGATGAAAAATGTGGGAGTTGTGGAACTACTCACCCCCAAATCCTCCACACGACACCTCCGCTCCGGACAGGCTAACCTACTCCAACCTCCGAGGACAAAGCTACGAAGAATGGGGGAACCGGGCTTTCTGCTCTCCCTGACCACCTGAGGGCACCACAGACTGTGGATGTTTTTAAAAAAGGATAAAAACCCTTCTTTTAAAAAAACACTTTTTTTTTAGATATTTGCATACTAGTTTTAGCTATTTGGCTGTTGTAGTTTTTATTTTTATTTATTTTTTATGATCTTTTTATTTTAATTTTTTTTAATACACTGTAGCACTTTGAGGTTGTTTACTCAATGTAAAGTGCTTTTTACAAATAAAATATATTATTATTATTATTATTATAACTTTGAAGAATGTCCCATGTCCCCAAAAATTGGGAATTTCGGGAAAAGGGTGAATTGTTTTGGTCTGAATAAGTTGAAATGGTTGGTGTTGGAATTCTTCAAATTGGTCGAGAAATATTGAAGTAGTAACATGTTGAATTGAGAAATGGTATTGCGGTATTCCTGGAATTTTGGGAAAACCGGGAATTTTTTCTGTTCAAAAACCTGATTAAGAGGAACGATTTGATGGTGGAACGGTTAAAGTGGGTTGTATGTGGAAGGGGTAGTCGCCATAAAAACGGGTGGAAATAGGGCTTTGGAAAATCAGAAATTTTTAATTGAGAAATGGTATTATGGAATTCTTGGAATTTTGGGAATTTTTCCAGTTTAAAAGAAACACTTTGTTTTTTTTGTCCTAATTAAGAAGAATGTGTTGACGGTGGAACGATTGAAATGCGTTGAAAAATGTGAAAGGAGTAGTCGCCGGGAAAAAAGGGTGGAAATAGGGCTTTGGAAAACCAGGAATTCTGGAAAATTCTGGAATCTGTTTGAACTTGGATGGTGAAATGTGTTGAAGGTGGAATGGCTTGAATGGGTTGAAAAACGTGGAAATGGTGGAAGTTTGAAAAAATGGCCAATTCATTTTGAATGGGAAAAATGTCCCGGAAAACCTGGAATTCTGGGAAAATCTGGGAATTTTTGGAATTTTTCAAGGGAAAGACCACGATTCCCGAATAGGCTGAACAGTTTGAAGTTGGAACGGTTTGAGTCAAGTGAAAAATGTGGAAGGTAGTCGCAATCTGTAGAAGGAGTTAAATGAATAAATGCATTTTGGTGTAAAAAAGCATATGTGTGAATGTTTTGGAGCATTCACACAATGAAAACATGTTTTGAAATGAAACAATCAACCTTTTTGACACATGAACACACAAGTACTGACAATTGGTTGAAATGTGAAAAAAAAACGGACATTTATTGCAACTTTGGAGGCGTATTTTCCCTCCGAATGTTGGTGGTTCCGCAAACAGAACACCTTGTTGTGTGTTGTCTGTTAAAGCTGAGGAGGAGGAAGTAGGAGCGCAGACAGCACATTCATTACGTGTCTGTCTGCAAGACGCGCGAGGACACGTCTCACACATCAGCCTGTCTGACTGCCAGCAAACGTCAAATTAGGCCCGCCAAGCTGGGCGTGCGCGGGGCAGCGAGGCGATAATGACGACAGCTGCAGGGCTTGTTACTCTGCTGACATGTATGTTGCCTACAGCCACAGGACACCTCATTAGGTACACCAATATGATGAGATCCAATGTTCCAGATCCAAATGTGATCTTATTTGTTTGATTATGATGGACAAAATATTGTTGTATGCTAGTATGTAATCTATGTGACATAGGGCTGTCTTCCACTAACATTTTTTTTTACATAGAGGAAAGGAATAGAACAGTGGTTGTCAAAATGTTTGCACCAAATACCACCTCAGAAAAAACTTGGCTCTCCAAGTACCACCATAATGACATTAAAATACAGTAGTGTAGTAGACCTAAGTATTCATTAAGTACCACCATGATGACAATAAAATACAGTAGTGTAGTAGACCTAAGTATTCATTAAGTACCACCATTATGACATTAAAATACAGTAGTGTAGTAGACCTAAGTATTCATTAAGTACCACCATAATGACAATAAAATACAGTAGTGTAGTAGACCTAAGTATTCATTAAGTACCACCATTATGACATTAAAATACAGTAGTGTAGTAGACCTAAGTATTCATTAAGTACCACCATAATGACAACATTAAATACAGTAGTGTAGTACACCTAAGTATTCATTAAGTACCACCATAATGACAATAAAATACAGTAGTGTAGTAGACCTAAGTATTCATTAAGTACCACCATAATGACATTAAAATACAGTAGTGTAGTAGACTTAAGTATTCATTAAGTACCACCATAATGACAACATTAAATACAGTAGTGTAGTAGACCTAAGTATTCATTAAGTACCACCATAATGACATTAAAATACAGTAGTGTAGTAGACTTAAGTATTCATTAAGTACCACCATAATGACAACATTAAATACAGTAGTGTAGTAGACCTAAGTATTCATTAAGTACCACCATAATGACAATAAAATACAGTAGTGTAGTAGACCTAAGTATTAATTAAGTACCACCATAATGACATTAAAATACAGTAGTGTAGTAGACCTAAGTATTCATTAAGTACCACCATAATGACAACATTAAATACAGTAGTGTAGTAGACCTAAGTATTCATTAAGTACCACCATAATGACAATAAAATACAGTAGTGTAGTAGACCTAAGTATTAATTAAGTACCACCATAATGACATTAAAATACAGTAGTGTAGTAGACCTAAGTATTAATTAAGTACCACCATAATGACAACATTAAATACAGTAGTGTAGTAGACTTAAGTATTCATTAAGTACCACCATAATGACAACATTAAATACAGTAGTGTAGTAGACCTAAGTATTCATTAAGTACCACCCTCATGACTACATTAAATACAGTAGTGTAGTAGACCTAAGTATTCATTAAGTACCACCATAGTAACAACATTAAATACACTAGTGTAGTAGACCTAAGTATTCATTAAGTACCACCATAGTGACAACATTAAATACAGTAGTGTAGTAGACCTAAGTATTCATTAAGTACCACTATAGTGACAATATTAAATACAGTAGTGTAGTAGACCTAAGTATTCATTAAGTACCACCATTATGACATTAAAATACAGTAGTGTAGTAGACTTAAGTATTCATTAAGTACCACCATAATGACAACATTAAATACAGTAGTGTAGTAGACCTAAGTATTCATTAAGTACCACCCTCATGACTACATTAAATACAGTAGTGTAGTAGACCTAAGTATTCATTAAGTACCACCCTCATGACTACATTAAATACAGTAGTGTAGTAGACCTAAGTATTCATTAAGTACCACCATAATGACAACATTAAATACAGTAGTGTAGTAGACCTAAGTATTCATTAAGTACCACCATAATGACATTAAAATACAGTAGTGTAGTAGACTTAAGTATTCATTAAGTACCACCATAATGACAACATTAAATACAGTAGTGTAGTAGACCTAAGTATTCATTAAGTACCACCATAATGACATTAAAATACAGTAGTGTAGTAGACCTAAGTATTCATTAAGTACCACCATAATGACAACATTAAATACAGAAGTGTAGTAGACCTAAGTATTCATTAAGTACCACCATAATGACAACATTAAATACAGTAGTGTAGTAGACCTAAGTATTCATTAAGTACCACCAGAGTGACAACATTAAATACAGTTGTGTAGTAGACCTAAGTATTCATTAAGTACCACCATAATGACAACATTAAATACAGTAGTGTAGTAGACCTAAGTATTCATTAAGTACCACCATCATGACAACATTAAATACAGTAGTGTAGTAGACCTAAGTATTCATTAAGTACCACCATAATGACATTAAAATACAGTAGTGTAGTAGACTTAAGTATTCATTAAGTACCACCATAATGACATCATTAAATACAGTAGTGTAGTAGACCTAAGTATTCATTAAGTACCACCATAATGACAACATTAAATACAGTAGTGTAGTAGACCTAAGTATTCATTAAGTACCACCATAATGACATCATTAAATACAGTAGTGTAGTAGACCTAAGTATTCATTAAGTACCACCATTATGACAACATTAAATACAGTAGTGTAGTAGACCTAAGTATTCATTAAGTACCACCATAATGACAATAAAATACAGTAGTGTAGTAGACCTAAGTATTCATTAAGTACCACCATAATGACAATAAAATACAGTAGTGTAGTAGACTTAAGTATTCATTAAGTACCACCATAATGACAATAAAATACAGTTGTGTAGTAGACTTAAGCATTCATTAAGTACCACCATAATGACAACATTAAATACAGTAGTGTAGTACACTTAAGTATTCATTAAGTACCACCATAATGACATCATTAAATACAGTAGTGTAGTACACTTAAGTATTCATTAAGTACCACCAGAGTGACAACATTAAATACAGTTGTGTAGTAGACCTAAGTATTCATTAAGTACCACCATAATGACATTAAATACAGTAGTGTAGTAGACCTAAGTATTCATTAAGTACCACCATAATGACATTAAATACAGTAGTGTAGTAGACCTAAGTATTCATTAAGTACCACCATAATTACATCATTGAATACAGTAGTGTAGTAGACTTAAGTATTCATTAAGTACCACCATAATGACGTCATTAAATACAGTAGTGTAGTAGACCTAAGTATTCATTAAGTACCACCATAATGACAACATTAAATACAGTAGTGTAGTAGACCTAAGTATTCATTAAGTACCACCATCATGACAACATTAAATACAGTAGTGTAGTAGACCTAAGTATTCATTAAGTACCACCATAATGACAACATTAAATACAGTAGTGTAGTAGACCTAAGTATTCATTAAGTACCACCAGAGTGACAACATTAAATACAGTTGTGTAGTAGACCTAAGTATTCATTAAGTACCACCATAATGACAACATTAAATACAGTAGTGTAGTAGACCTAAGTATTCATTAAGTACCACCATCATGACAACATTAAATACAGTAGTGTAGTAGACCTAAGTATTCATTAAGTACCACCATAATGACATTAAAATACAGTAGTGTAGTAGACTTAAGTATTCATTAAGTACCACCATAATGACATCATTAAATACAGTAGTGTAGTAGACCTAAGTATTCATTAAGTACCACCATAATGACAACATTAAATACAGTAGTGTAGTAGACCTAAGTATTCATTAAGTACCACCATAATGACATCATTAAATACAGTAGTGTAGTAGATCTAAGTATTCATTAAGTACCACCATTATGACAACATTAAATACAGTAGTGTAGTAGACCTAAGTATTCATTAAGTACCACCATAATGACAACATTAAATACAGTAGTGTAGTAGACCTAAGTATTCATTAAGTACCACCATAATGACAACATTAAATACAGTAGTGTAGTAGACCTAAGTATTCATTAAGTACCACCATAATGACAACATTAAATACAGAAGTGTAGTAGACCTAAGTATTCATTAAGTACCACCATAATGACAACATTAAATACAGTAGTGTAGTAGACCTAAGTATTCATTAAGTACCACCAGAGTGACAACATTAAATACAGTTGTGTAGTAGACCTAAGTATTCATTAAGTACCACCATAATGACAACATTAAATACAGTAGTGTAGTAGACCTAAGTATTCATTAAGTACCACCATCATGACAACATTAAATACAGTAGTGTAGTAGACCTAAGTATTCATTAAGTACCACCATAATGACATTAAAATACAGTAGTGTAGTAGACTTAAGTATTCATTAAGTACCACCATAATGACATCATTAAATACAGTAGTGTAGTAGACCTAAGTATTCATTAAGTACCACCATAATGACAACATTAAATACAGTAGTGTAGTAGACCTAAGTATTCATTAAGTACCACCATAATGACATCATTAAATACAGTAGTGTAGTAGACCTAAGTATTCATTAAGTACCACCATTATGACAACATTAAATACAGTAGTGTAGTAGACCTAAGTATTCATTAAGTACCACCATAATGACAATAAAATACAGTAGTGTAGTAGACCTAAGTATTCATTAAGTACCACCATAATGACAATAAAATACAGTAGTGTAGTAGACTTAAGTATTCATTAAGTACCACCATAATGACAATAAAATACAGTTGTGTAGTAGACTTAAGCATTCATTAAGTACCACCATAATGACAACATTAAATACAGTAGTGTAGTACACTTAAGTATTCATTAAGTACCACCATAATGACATCATTAAATACAGTAGTGTAGTACACTTAAGTATTCATTAAGTACCACCAGAGTGACAACATTAAATACAGTTGTGTAGTAGACCTAAGTATTCATTAAGTACCACCATAATGACATTAAATACAGTAGTGTAGTAGACCTAAGTATTCATTAAGTACCACCATAATGACATTAAATACAGTAGTGTAGTAGACCTAAGTATTCATTAAGTACCACCATAATTACATCATTGAATACAGTAGTGTAGTAGACTTAAGTATTCATTAAGTACCACCATAATGACGTCATTAAATACAGTAGTGTAGTAGACCTAAGTATTCATTAAGTACCACCATAATGACAACATTAAATACAGTAGTGTAGTAGACCTAAGTATTCATTAAGTACCACCATAATGACGTCATTAAATACAGTAGTGTAGTAGACCTAAGTATTCATTAAGTACCACCATAATGACAACATTAAATACAGTAGTGTAGTAGACCTAAGTATTCATTAAGTACCACCAGAGTGACAACATTAAATACAGTTGTGTAGTAGACCTAAGTATTCATTAAGTACCACCATAATGACAACATTAAATACAGTAGTGTAGTAGACCTAAGTATTCATTAAGTACCACCATCATGACAACATTAAATACAGTAGTGTAGTAGACCTAAGTATTCATTAAGTACCACCATAATGACATTAAAATACAGTAGTGTAGTAGACTTAAGTATTCATTAAGTACCACCATAATGACATCATTAAATACAGTAGTGTAGTAGACCTAAGTATTCATTAAGTACCACCATAATGACAACATTAAATACAGTAGTGTAGTAGACCTAAGTATTCATTAAGTACCACCATAATGACATCATTAAATACAGTAGTGTAGTAGACCTAAGTATTCATTAAGTACCACCATTATGACAACATTAAATACAGTAGTGTAGTAGACCTAAGTATTCATTAAGTACCACCATAATGACAACATTAAATACAGTAGTGTAGTAGACCTAAGTATTCATTAAGTACCACCATAATGACAACATTAAATACAGTAGTGTAGTAGACCTAAGTATTCATTAAGTACCACCATTATGACAACATTAAATACAGTAGTGTAGTAGACCTAAGTATTCATTAAGTACCACCATAATGACAATAAAATACAGTAGTGTAGTAGACTTAAGTATTCATTAAG
This sequence comes from Entelurus aequoreus, assembly GCF_033978785.1. NCBI lineage: Eukaryota > Metazoa > Chordata > Actinopteri > Syngnathiformes > Syngnathidae > Entelurus > Entelurus aequoreus. Next base: position 10,102,149 of record NC_084758.1, read on the forward strand.
TACCACCATAATGACAATAAAATACAGTTGTGTAGTAGACTTAAGCATTCATTAAGTACCACCATAATGACAACATTAAATACAGTAGTGTAGTACACTTAAGTATTCATTAAGTACCACCAGAGTGACAACATTAAATACAGTTGTGTAGTAGACCTAAGTATTCATTAAGTACCACCATAATGACATTAAAATACAGTAGTGTAGTAGACCTAAGTATTCATTAAGTACCACCATAATTACATCATTGAATACAGTAGTGTAGTAGACCTAAGTATTCATTAAGTACCACCATAATGACAACATTAAATACAGTAGTGTAGTAGACCTAAGTATTCATTAAGTACCACCATAATTACATCATTGAATACAGTAGTGTAGTAGACTTAAGTATTCATTAAGTACCACCATAATGACGTCATTAAATACAGTAGTGTAGTAGACCTAAGTATTCATTAAGTACCACCATAATGACAACATTAAATACAGTAGTGTAGTAGACCTAAGTATTCATTAAGTACCACCATAATGACAACATTAAATACAGTAGTGTAGTAGACTTAAGTATTCATTAAGTACCACCATCATGACAACATTAAATACAGTAGTGTAGTAGACCTAAGTATTCATTAAGTACCACCATAATGACAACATTAAATACAGTAGTGTAGTAGACCTAAGTATTCATTAAGTACCACCATAATGACAACATTAAATACAGTAGTGTAGTAGACCTAAGTATTCATTAAGTACCACCATAATGACAACATTAAATACAGTAGAGTAGTAGACCTAAGTATTCATTAAGCACCACCATAATGACATTAAAATACAGTAGTGTAGTAGACTTAAGCATTCATTAAGTACCACCATGATGACAACATTAAATACAGTAGTGTAGTAGACCTAAGTATTCATTAAGTACCACCATAATGACAACATTAAATACAGTAGTGTAGTAGACCTAAGTATTCATTAAGTACCACCAGAGTGACAACATTAAATACAATTGTTTAGTAGACCTAAGTATTCATTAAGTACCACCATAATGACAACATTAAATACAGTAGTGTAGTAGACCTAAGTATTCATTAAGTACCACCATAATGACATCATTAAATACAGTAGTGTAGTAGACCTAAGTATTCATTAAGTACCACCATAATGACATCATTAAATACAGTAGTGTAGTAGACCTAAGTATTCATTAAGTACCACCATAATGACAACATTAAATACAGTAGTGTAGTAGACCTAAGTATTCATTAAGTACCACCATAATGACAACATTAAATACAGTAGTGTAGTAGACCTAAGTATTCATTAAGTACCACCATAATGACAACATTAAATACAGTAGTGTAGTAGACCTAAGTATTCATTAAGTACCACCATAATGACAATAAAATACAGTAGTGTAGTAGACCTAAGTATTCATTAAGTACCACCATAATGACAATAAAATACAGTAGTGTAGTAGACCTAAGTATTCATTAAGTACCACCATAATGACAACATTAAATACAGTAGTGTAGTAGACCTAAGTATTCATTAAGTACCACCATAATGACAACATTAAATACAGTAGTGTAGTAGACTTAAGTATTCATTAAGTACCACCATAATGACAACATTAAATACAGTAGTGTAGTAGACCTAAGTATTCATTAAGTACCACCATAATGACAACATTAAATACAGTAGTGTAGTAGACTTAAGTATTCATTAAGTACCACCATAATGACAACATTAAATACAGTAGTGTAGTAGACCTAAGTATTCATTAAGTACCACCATAATGACATTAAAATACAGTAGTGTAGTAGACCTAAGTATTCATTAAGTACCACCATAATGACAACATTAAATACAGTAGTGTAGTAGACCTAAGTATTCATTAAGTACCACCATAATGACAACATTAAATACAGTAGTGTAGTAGACCTAAGTATTCATTAAGTACCACCATAATGACAACATTAAATACAGTAGTGTAGTAGACCTAAGTATTCATTAAGTACCACCATAATGACATTAAAATACAGTAGTGTAGTAGACCTAAGTATTCATTAAGTACCACCATAATGACAACATTAAATACAGTAGTGTAGTAGACTTAAGTATTCATTAAGTACCACCATAATGACATTAAAATACAGTAGTGTAGTAGACTTAAGTATTCATTAAGTACCACCATAATGACATTAAAATACAGTAGTGTAGTAGACCTAAGTATCCATTAAGTACCACCATAATGACATTAAAATACAGTAGTGTAGTAGACCTAAGTATCCATTAAGTACCACCATAATGACATTAAAATACAGTAGTGTAGTAGACCTAAGTATTCATTAAGTACCACCATAATGACAACATTAAATAAAGTAGTGTAGTAGACCTAAGTATTCATTAAGTACCACCATAATGACAACATTAAATACAGTAGTGTAGTAGACCTAAGTATTCATTAAGTACCACCATAATGACAACATTAAATAAAGTAGTGTAGTAGACCTAAGTATTCATTAAGTACCACCATAATGACAACATTAAATACAGTAGTGTAGTAGACCTAAGTATTCATTAAGTACCACCATAATGACATTAAAATACAGTAGTGTAGTAGACTTAAGTATTCATTAAGTACCACCATAATGACATTAAAATACAGTAGTGTAGTAGACTTAAGTATTCATTAAGTACCACCATTATGACATTAAAATACAGTAGTGTAGTAGACCTAAGTATTCATTAAGTACCACCATAATGACAACATTAAATACAGTAGTGTAGTAGACTTAAGTATTCATTAAGTACCACCATAATGACAACATTAAATACAGTAGTGTAGTAGACTTAAGTATTCATTAAGTACCACCATAATGACAACATTAAATACAGTAGTGTAGTAGACTTAAGTATTCATTAAGTACCACCATAATGACATTAAAATACAGTAGTGTAGTAGACCTAAGTATCCATTAAGTACCACCATAATGACATTAAAATACAGTAGTGTAGTAGACTTAAGTATTCATTAAGTACCACCATAATGACAACATTAAATACAGTAGTGTAGTAGACCTAAGTATTCATTAAGTACCACCATAATGACAACATTAAATACAGTAGTGTAGTAGACTTAAGTATTCATTAAGTACCACCATAATGACATTAAAATACAGTAGTGTAGTAGACCTAAGTATTCATTAAGTACCACCATAATGACAACATTAAATACAGTAGTGTAGTAGACCTAAGTATTCATTAAGTACCACCATAATGACATTAAAATACAGTAGTGTAGTAGACCTAAGTATTCATTAAGTACCACCATAATGACAACATTAAATACAGTAGTGTAGTAGACCTAAGTATTCATTAAGTACCACCATAATGACAACATTAAATACAGTAGTGTAGTAGACTTAAGTATTCATTAAGTACCACCATAATGACATTAAAATACAGTAGTGTAGTAGACCTAAGTATCCATTAAGTACCACCATAATGACATTAAAATACAGTAGTGTAGTAGACTTAAGTATTCATTAAGTACCACCATAATGACATTAAAATACAGTAGTGTAGTAGACCTAAGTATTCATTAAGTACCACCATAATGACAACATTAAATACAGTAGTGTAGTAGACCTAAGTATTCATTAAGTACCACCATAATGACAACATTAAATACAGTAGTGTAGTAGACCTAAGTATTCATTAAGTACCACCATAATGACATTAAAATACAGTAGTGTAGTAGACTTAAGTATTCATTAAGTACCACCATAATGACATTAAAATACAGTAGTGTAGTAGACCTAAGTATTCATTAAGTACCACCATAATGACAACATTAAATACAGTAGTGTAGTAGACCTAAGTATTCATTAAGTACCACCATAATGACAACATTAAATACAGTAGTGTAGTAGACTTAAGTATTCATTAAGTACCACCATAATGACATTAAAATACAGTAGTGTAGTAGACCTAAGTATTCATTAAGTACCACCATTATGACATTAAAATACAGTAGTGTAGTAGACCTAAGTATTCATTAAGTACCACCATTATGACATTAAAATACAGTAGTGTAGTAGACCTAAGTATTCATTAAGTACCACCATAATGACATTAAAATACAGTAGTGTAGTAGACCTAAGTATTCATTAAGTACCACCATAATGACAACATTAAATACAGTAGTGTAGTAGACCTAAGTATTCATTAAGTACCACCATAATGACAACATTAAATACAGTAGTGTAGTAGACCTAAGTATTCATTAAGTACCACCATAATGACATTAAAATACAGTAGTGTAGTAGACCTAAGTATTCATTAAGTACCACCATAATGACATTAAAATACAGTAGTGTAGTAGACCTAAGTATTCATTAAGTACCACCATAATGACAACATTAAATACAGTAGTGTAGTAGACCTAAGTATTCATTAAGTACCACCATAATGACAACATTAAATACAGTAGTGTAGTAGACTTAAGTATTCATTAAGTACCACCATAATGACATTAAAATACAGTAGTGTAGTAGACCTAAGTATTCATTAAGTACCACCATAATGACATTAAAATACAGTAGTGTAGTAGACCTAAGTATTCATTAAGTACCACCATAATGACAACATTAAATACAGTAGTGTAGTAGACTTAAGTATTCATTAAGTACCACCATAATGACAACATTAAATACAGTAGTGTAGTAGACCTAAGTATTCATTAAGTACCACCATAATGACATTAAAATACAGTAGTGTAGTAGACCTAAGTATTCATTAAGTACCACCATAATGACAACATTAAATACAGTAGTGTAGTAGACTTAAGTATTCATTAAGTACCACCATAATGACAACATTAAATACAGTAGTGTAGTAGACTTAAGTATTCATTAAGTACCACCATAATGACATTAAAATACAGTAGTGTAGTAGACCTAAGTATTCATTAAGTACCACCATAATGACAACATTAAATACAGTAGTGTAGTAGACTTAAGTATTCATTAAGTACCACCATAATGACAACATTAAATACAGTAGTGTAGTAGACCTAAGTATTCATTAATTACCACCATAATGACAACATTAAATACAGTAGTGTAGTAGACCTAAGTATTCATTAAGTACCACCATAATGACATTAAAATACAGTAGTGTAGTAGACCTAAGTATTCATTAAGTACCACCATCATGACAACATTAAATACAGTAGTGTAGTAGACCTAAGTATTCATTAAGTACCACCATAGTGACAACATTAAATACAGTAGTGTAGTAGACCTAAGTATTCATTAAGTACCACCATAATGACAACATTAAATACAGTAGTGTAGTAGACTTAAGTATTCATTAAGTACCACCATAATGACAACATTAAATACAGTAGTGTAGTAGACTTAAGTATTCATTAAGTACCACCATAATGACATTAAAATACAGTAGTGTAGTAGACTTAAGTATTCATTAAGTACCACCATAATGACATTAAAATACAGTAGTGTAGTAGACCTATGTATTCATTAAGTACCACCATAATGACAACATTAAATACAGTAGTGTAGTAGACCTAAGTATTCATTAAGTACCACCATCATGACAACATTAAATACAGTAGTGTAGTAGACCTAAGTATTCATTAAGTACCACCATCATGACAACATTAAATACAGTAGTGTAGTAGACCTAAGTATTCATTAAGTACCACCATAATGACAACATTAAATACAGTAGTGTAGTAGACCTAAGTATTCATTAAGTACCACCATAATGACAACATTAAATACAGTAGTGTAGTAGACCTAAGTATTCATTAAGTACCACCATAATGACAACATTAAATACAGTAGTGTAGTAGACCTAAGTATTCATTAAGTACCACCATAATGACAACATTAAATACAGTAGTGTAGTAGACTAAAGCATTCATTAAGTACCACCATAATGACAATAAAATACAGTAGTGTAGTAGACTTAAGTATTCGTTAAGTACCACCATAATGACAACATTAAATACAGTTGTGTAGTAGACCTAAGTATTCATTAAGTACCACCATAATGACAATAAAATACAGTAGTGTAGTAGACTTAAGTATTCGTTAAGTACCACCATAATGACATCATTAAATACAGTTGTGTAGTAGACCTAAGTATTCATTAAGTACCACCATAATGACAATAAAATACAGTAGTGTAGTAGACCTAAGTATTCATTAAGTACCACCATAATGACAATAAAATACAGTAGTGTAGTAGACCTAAGTATTCATTAAGTACCACCATAATGACAATAAAATACAGTAGTGTAGTAGACTTAAGCATTCATTAAGTACCACCATCATGACAACATTAAATACAGTAGTGTAGTAGACTTAAGTATTCATTAAGTACCACCATAATGACAACATTAAATACAGTAGTGTAGTAGACTTAAGTATTCATTAAGTACCACCATAATGACAATACAATACAGTAGTGTAGTAGACCTAAGTATTCATTAAGTACCACCATAATGACAACATTAAATACAGTAGTGTAGTACAAAAGTATTCATTAAGTACCACCATAATGACAACATTAAATACAGTAGTGTAGTAGACCTAAGTATTCATTAATTAAATACAGTAGTGTAGTAGACCTAAGTATTCATTAAGTACCACCATAATGACAACATTAAATACAGTAGTGTAGTAGACCTAAGTATTCATTAAGTACCACCATAATGACAATAAAATACAGTAGTGTAGTAGACCTAAGTATTCATTAAGTACCACCATAATGACAACATTAAATACAGTAGTGTAGTAGACCTAAGTATTCATTAAGTACCACCATAATGACAATAAAATACAGTTGTGTAGTAGACTTAAGTATTCATTAAGTACCACCATAATGACAACATTAAATACAGTAGTGTAGTAGACCTAAGTATTCATTAAGTACCACCATAATGACAATAAAATACAGTAGTGTAGTAGACCTAAGTATTCATTAAGTACCACCATAATGACAATAAAATACAGTAGTGTAGTAGACCTAAGTATTCATTAAGTACCACCATAATGACAATAAAATACAGTAGTGTAGTAGACCTAAGTATTCATTAAGTACCACCATAATGACAACATTAAATACAGTAGTGTAGTAGACCTAAGTATTCATTAAGTACCACCATAATGACAACATTAAATACAGTAGTGTAGTAGACCTAAGTATTCATTAAGTACCACCATAATGACAACATTAAATACAGTAGTGTAGTAGACCTAAGTATTCATTAAGTACCACCATAATGACAATAAAATACAGTAGTGTAGTAGACCTAAGTATTCATTAAGTACCACCATAATGACAATAAAATACAGTAGTGTAGTAGACCTAAGTATTCATTAAGTACCACCATAATGACAATAAAATACAGTAGTGTAGTAGACCTAAGTATTCATTAAGTACCACCATAATGACAATAAAATACAGTTGTGTAGTAGACTTAAGTATTCATTAAGTCACACCATAATGACAATAAAATACAGTAGTGTAGTAGACTTAAGTATTCATTAAGTACCACCATAATGACAACATTAAATACAGTAGTGTAGTAGACCTAAGTATTCATTAAGTACCACCATAATGACAATAAAATACAGTAGTGTAGTAGACTTAAGTATTCGTTAAGTACCACCATAATGACATCATTAAATACAGTAGTGTAGTAGACCTAAGTATTCATTAAGTACCACCATAATGACAACATTAAATACAGTAGTGTAGTAGACCTAAGTATTCATTAAGTACCACCATAATGACAATAAAATACAGTAGTGTAGTAGACTTAAGCATTCATTAAGTACCACCATCATGACAACATTAAATACAGTAGTGTAGTAGACTTAAGTATTCATTAAGTACCACCATAATGACAACATTAAATACAGTAGTGTAGTAGACCTAAGTATTCATTAAGTACCACCATAATGACAATAAAATACAGTAGTGTAGTAGACTTAAGCATTCATTAAGTACCACCATCATGACAACATTAAATACAGTAGTGTAGTAGACCTAAGTATTCATTAAGTACCACCATAATGACAATACAATACAGTAGTGTAGTAGACCTAAGTATTCCTTAAGTACCACCATAATGACAACATTAAATACAGTAGTGTAGTAGACCTAAGTATTCATTAAGTACCACCATAATGACAATAAAATACAGTAGTGTAGTAGACTTAAGCATTCATTAAGTACCACCATCATGACAACATTAAATACAGTAGTGTAGTAGACTTAAGTATTCATTAAGTACCACCATAATGACATTAAAATACAGTAGTGTAGTAGACTTAAGTATTCATTAAGTACCACCATAATGACAACATTAAATACAGTAGTGTAGTAGACCTAAGTATTCATTAAGTACCACCATAATGACAATACAATACAGTAGTGTAGTAGACCTAAGTATTCATTAAGTACCACCATCATGACAACATTAAATACAGTAGTGTAGTAGACGTGAGTATTCATTAAGTACCACCATAATGACAACATTAAATACAGTAGTGTAGTAGACTTAAGTATTCATTAAGTACCACCATAATGACAACATTAAATACAGTAGTGTAGTAGACGTGAGTATTCATTAAGTACCACCATAATGACAACATTAAATACAGTAGTGTAGTAGACTTAAGTATTCATTAAGTACCACCATAATGACAACATTAAATACAGTAGTGTAGTAGACGTGAGTATTCATTAAGTACCACCATAATGACAACATTAAATACAGTAGTGTAGTAGACTTAAGTATTCATTAAGTACCACCATAATGACAACATTAAATACAGTAGTGTAGTAGACTTAAGTATTCATTAAGTACCACCATAATGACAACATTAAATACAGTAGTGTAGTAGACCTAAGTATTCATTAAGTACCACCATAATGACAACATTAAATACAGTAGTGTAGTAGACCTAAGTATTCATTAAGTACCACCATAATGACAACATTAAATACAGTTGTGTAGTAGACCTAAGTATTCATTAAGTACCACCATACTGACAACATTAAATACAGTAGTGTAGTAGACCTAAGTATTCATTAAGTACCACCATAATGACAACATTAAATACAGTTGTGTAGTAGACCTAAGTATTCATTAAGTACCACCATAATGACAATAAAATACAGTAGTGTAGTAGACCTAAGTATTCATTAAGTACCACCATCATGACAACATTAAATACAGTAGTGTAGTAGACCTAAGTATTCATTAAGTACCACCATTATGACATTAACATACAGTAGTGTAGTAGACCTAAGTATTCATTAAGTACCACCATTATGATATTAACATACAGTAGTGTAGTAGACTTAAGTATTCATTAAGTACCACCATAATGACAATAAAATACAGTAGTGTAGTAGACTTAAGTATTCATTAAGTACCACCATAATGACAACATTAAATACAGTAGTGTAGTAGACCTAAGTATTCATTAAGTACCACCATAATGACAACATTAAATACAGTAGTGTAGTAGACCTAAGTATTCATTAAGTACCACCATAATGACAACATTAAATACAGTAGTGTAGTAGACCTAAGTATTCATTAAGTACCACCATAATGACAACATTAAATACAGTAGTGTAGTAGACCTAAGTATTCATTAAGTACCACCATAATGACAACATTAAATACAGTAGTATAGTAGACCTAAGTATTCATTAAGTACCACCATAATGACAACATTAAATACAGTAGTGTAGTAGACCTAAGTATTCATTAAGTACCACCATAATGACAACATTAAATACAGTAGTGTAGTAGACCTAAGTATTCATTAAGTACCACCATAATGACAACATTAAATACAGTAGTGTAGTAGACCTAAGTATTCATTAAGTACCACCATAATGACAACATTAAATACAGTAGTGTAGTAGACCTAAGTATTCATTAAGTACCACAATAATGACATCATTAAATACAGTAGTGTAGTAGACCTAAGTATTCATTCAGTACCACCACAATGACAACATTAAATACAGTAGTGTAGTAGACCTAAGTATTCATTAAGTACCACCATAATGACAACATTAAATACAGTAGTGTAGTAGACCTAAGTATTCATTAAGTACCACCATAATGACAACATTAAATACAGTTGTGTAGTAGACCTAAGTATTCATTAAGTACCACCATAATGACAATAAAATACAGAAGTGTAGTAGACCTAAGTATTCATTAAGTACCACCATTATGACATTAAAATACAGAAGTGTAGTAGACCTAAGTATTCATTAAGTACCACCATTATGACATTAAAATACAGAAGTGTAGTAGACCTAAGTATTCATTAAGTACCACCATTATGACATTAAAATACAGTAGTGTAGTAGACTTAAGTATTCATTAAGTACCACCATTATGACATTAAAATACAGTAGTGTAGTAGACCTAAGTATTCATTAAGTACCACCATAATGACATTAAAATACAGTAGTGTAGTAGACTTAAGTATTCATTAAGTACCAGCATTATGACATTAACATACAGTAGTGTAGTAGACTTAAGCATTCATTAAGTACCACCATCATGACTACATTAAATACAGTAGTGTAGTAGACCTAAGTATTCATTAAGTACCACCATTATGACATTAAAATACAGTAGTGTAGTAGACTTAAGTATTCATTAAGTACCACCATAGTGACAACATTAAATACAGTAGTGTAGTAGACCTAAGTATTCATTAAGTACCACCATAATGACAATAAAATACAGTTGTGTAGTAGACTTAAGTATTCATTAAGTACCACCATAGTGACAACATTAAATACAGTAGTGTAGTAGACCTAAGTATTCATTAAGTACCACCATAATGACATTAACATACAGTAGTGTAGTAGACTTAAGCATTCATTAAGTACCACCATCATGACTACATTAAATACAGTAGTGTAGTAGACCTAAGTATTCATTAAGTACCACCATAATGACAATAAAATACACTTGTGTAGTACACTTAAGTATTCATTAAGTACCACCATAATGACAATAAAATACAGTAGTGTAGTAGACTTAAGTATTCATTAATAATGACAACATTAATTACAGTAGTGTAGTAGACCTAAGTATTCATTAATTACCACCATAATGACATCATTAAATACAGTAGTGTAGTAGACCTAAGTATTCATTAATTACCACCATAATGACATCATTAAATACAGTAGTGTAGTAGACCTAAGTATTCATTAAGTACCACCATTATGACATTAAAATACAGTAGTGTAGTAGACTTAAGTATTCATTAAGTACCACCATTATGACATTAAAATACAGTAGTGTAGTAGACCTAAGTATTCATTAAGTACCACCATTATGACATTAACATACAGTAGTGTAGTAGACTTAAGCATTCATTAAGTACCACCATCATGACAACATTAAATACGGTAGTGTAGTAGACCAAAGTATTCATTAAGTACCACCATAATGACAACATTAAATACAGTAGTGTAGTAGACCTAAGTATTCATTAAGTACCACCATTATGACATTAAAATACAGTAGTGTAGTAGACTTAAGTATTCATTAAGTACCACCATTATGACATTAAAATACAGTAGTGTAGTAGACCTAAGTATTCATTAAGTACCACCATTATGACATTAACATACAGTAGTGTAGTAGACCAAAGTATTCATTAAGTACCACCATAATGACATCATTAAATACAGTAGTGTAGTAGACCTAAGTATTCATTAAGTACCACCATAATGACAACATTAAATACGGTAGTGTAGTAGACCTAAGTATTCATTAAGTACCACCATAATGACAAAATACAGTTGTGTAGTAGACCTAAGTATTCATTAAGTACCACCATAATGACATCATTAAATACAGTAGTGTAGTAGACCTAAGTATTCATTAAGTACCACCATAATGACAACATTAAATACAGTAGTGTAGTAGACCTAAGTATTCATTAAGTACCACCATAATGACATTTAATACAGTAGTGTAGTAGACCTAAGTATTCATTAAGTACCACCATAATGACAACATTAAATACAGTAGTGTAGTAGACGTAAGTATTCATTAAGTACCACCATAATGACAACATTAAATACAGTAGTGTAGTAGACCTAAGTATTCATTAAGTACCACCATAATGACAACATTAAATACAGTAGTGTAGTAGACGTAAGTATTCATTAAGTACCACCATTATGACAACATTAAATACAGTAGTGTAGTAGACCTAAGTATTCATTAAGTACCACCATTATGACAACATTAAATACAGTAGTGTAGTAGACCTAAGTATTCATTAAGTACCACCATAATGACAACATTAAATACAGTAGTGTAGTAGACGTAAGTATTCATTAAGTACCACCATAATGACAACATTAAGTAAAGTAGTGTAGTAGACCTAAGTATTCATTAAGTACCACCATTATGACAACATTAAATACAGTAGTGTAGTAGACCTAAGTATTCATTAAGTACCACCATAATGACAACATTAAATACAGTAGTGTAGTAGACCTAAGTATTCATTAAGTACCACCATAATGACAACATTAAGTAAAGTAGTGTAGTAGACCTAAGTATTCATTAAGTACCACCATTATGACAACATTAAATACAGTAGTGTAGTAGACCTAAGTATTCATTAAGTACCACCATAATGACAACATTAAGTAAAGTAGTGTAGTAGACCTAAGTATTCATTAAGTACCACCATTATGACAACATTAAATACAGTAGTGTAGTAGACCTAAGTATTCATTAAGTACCACCATAATGACAATAAAATACAGTAGTGTAGTAGACTTAAGTATTCATTAAGTACCACCATAATGACATTAAAATACAGTAGTGTAGTAGACTTAAGTATTCATTAAGTACCACCATAATGACAACATTAAATACAGTAGTGTAGTAGACCTAAGTATTCATTAAGTACCACCATAATGACAACATTAAATACAGTAGTGTAGTAGACCTAAGTATTCATTAAGTACCACCATAATGACATCATTAAATACAGTAGTGTAGTAGACCTAAGTATTCATTAAGTACCACCATAATGACAACATTAAATACAGTAGTGTAGTAGACCTAAGTATTCATTAAGTACCACCATAATGACAACATTAAATACAGTAGTGTAGTAGACCTAAGTATTCATTAAGTACCACCATAATGACAATAAAATACAGTTGTGTAGTAGACCTAAGTATTCATTAAGTACCACCATGATAACAACATTAAATACAGTAGTGTAGTAGACCTAAGTATTCATTAAGTACCACCATAATGACATCATTAAATACAGTAGTGTAGTAGACCTAAGTATTCATTAAGTACCACCATAATGACAACATTAAATACAGTAGTGTAGTAGACCTAAGTATTCATTAAGTACCACCATAATGACAACATTAAATACAGTAGTGTAGTAGACCTAAGTATTCATTAAGTACCACCATAATGACAACATTAAATACAGTAGTGTAGTAGACCTAAGTATTCATTAAGTACCACCATAATGACAACATTAAATACAGTAGTGTAGTAGACCTAAGTATTCATTAAGTACCACCATAATGACAACATTAAATACAGTAGTGTAGTAGACCTAAGTATTCATTAAGTACCACCATAATGACAACATTAAATACAGTAGTGTAGTAGACCTAAGTATTCATTAAGTACCACCATAATGACAATAAAATACAGTTGTGTAGTAGACCTAAGTATTCATTAAGTACCACCATGATAACAACATTAAATACAGTAGTGTAGTAGACCTAAGTATTCATTAAGTACCACCATAATGACATCATTAAATACAGTAGTGTAGTAGACCTAAGTATTCATTAAGTACCACCATAATGACATCATTAAATACAGTAGTGTAGTAGACCTAAGTATTCATTAAGTACCACCATAATGACAACATTAAATACAGTAGTGTAGTAGACCTAAGTATTCATTAAGTACCACCATAATGACAACATTAAATACAGTAGTGTAGTAGACCTAAGTATTCATTAAGTACCACCATAATGACATTAAAATACAGTAATGTAGTAGACCTAAGTATTCATTAAGTACCACCATAATGACATTAAAATACAGTAGTGTAGTAGACCCAAGTATTCAATAAGTACCACCATAATGACAACAATAAATACAGTAGCGTAGTAGACCTAAGTATGCATTAAGTACCACCATAATGACAACATTAAATACAGTAGTGTAGTAGACCTAAGTATTCATTAAGTACCACCATAATGACAATACAATACAATTGTGTAGTAGACTTAAGTATTCATTAAGTACCACCATAATGACAACATTAAATACAGTAGTGTAGTAGACTTAAGTATTCATTAAGTACCACCATAATGACAACATTAAATACAGTAGTGTAGTAGACTTAAGTATTCATTAAGTACCACCATAATGACATTTAATACAGTAGTGTAGTAGACCTAAGTATTCATTAAGTACCACCATAATGACAACATTAAATACAGTAGTGTAGTAGACGTAAGTATTCATTAAGTACCACCATAATGACAACATTAAATACAGTAGTGTAGTAGACCTAAGTATTCATTAAGTACCACCATAATGACTTTAAAATACAGTAGTGTAGTAGACTTAAGTATTCATTAAGTACCACCATAATGACAACATTAAATACAGTAGTGTAGTAGACCTAAGTATTCATTAAGTACCACCATAATGACTTTAAAATACAGTAGTGTAGTAGACTTAAGTATTCATTAATTACCACCATAATGACAATAAAATACAGTTGTGTAGTAGACCTAAGTATTCATTAAGTACCACCATAATGACAATAAAATACAGTTGTGTAGTAGACTTAAGTATTCATTAAGTACCACCATAATGACAACATTAAATACAGTAGTGTAGTAGACCTAAGTATTCATTAAGTACCACCATAATGACTTTAAAATACAGTAGTGTAGTAGACTTAAGTATTCATTAATTACCACCATAATGACAATAAAATACAGTTGTGTAGTAGACTTAAGTATTCATTAAGTACCACCATAATGACAACATTAAATACAGTAGTGTAGTAGACCTAAGTATTCATTAAGTACCACCATAATGACAATAAAATACAGTTGTGTAGTAGACTTAAGTATTCATTAAGTACCACCATAATGACAATAAAATACAGTTGTGTAGTAGACTTAAGTATTCATTAAGTACCACCATAATGACAATAAAATACAGTAGTGTAGTAGACCTAAGTATTCATTAAGTACCACCATAATGACATTAAAATACAGTAGTGTAGTAGACCTAAGTATTCATTAAGTACCACCATAATGACATTAAAATACAGTAGTGTAGTAGACCCAAGTATTCATTAAGTACCACCATAGTGACAACATTAAATACAGTAGTGTAGTAGACGTAAGTATTCATTAAGTACCACCATTATGACAACATTAAATACAGTAGTGTAGTAGACGTAAGTATTCATTAAGTACCACCATTATGACAACATTAAATACAGTAGTGTAGTAGACCTAAGTATTCATTAAGTACCACCATAATGACAACATTAAATACAGTAGTGTAGTAGACCTAAGTATTCATTAAGTACCACCATAATGACAACATTAAATACAGTAGTGTAGTAGACCTAAGTATTCATTAAGTACCACCATAATGACAACATTAAATACAGTAGTGTAGTAGACCTAAGTATTCATTAAGTACCACCATAATGACAATAAAATACAGTTGTGTAGTAGACTTAAGTATTCATTAAGTACCACCATAATGACAACATTAAATACAGTAGTGTAGTAGACTTAAGTATTCATTAAGTACCACCATAATGACATTAAATACAGTAGTGTACTAGACCCAAGTATTCATTAAGTACCACCATCATGACAACATTAAATACAGTAGTGTAGTAGACCTAAGTATTCATTAAGTACCACCATCATGACAACATTAAATACAGTAGTGTAGTAGACCTAAGTATTCATTAAGTACCACCATAATGACAACATTAAATACAGTAGTGTAGTAGACCTAAGTATTCATTAAGTACCACGATAATGACAACATTAAATACAGTAGTGTAGGAGACCTAAGTATTCATTAAGTACCACCATAATGACAATAAAATACAGTAGTGTAGTAGACCTAAGTATTCATTAAGTACCACCATGACAACATTAAATACAGTAGTGTAGTAGACCTAAGTATTCATTAAGTACCATCCTGATGACAACATTAAATACAGTAGTGTAGTAGACCTAAGTATTCATTAAGTACCACCATAATGACAATAAAATACAGTTGTGTATTAGACCTAAGTATTCATTAAGTACCACCATAATGACAACATTAAATACAGTAGTGTAGTAGACCTAAGTATTCATTAAGTACCACCATAATGACAATAAAATACAGTTGTGTATTAGACCTAAGTATTCATTAAGTACCACCATAATGACAATAAAATACAGTTGTGTGGTAGACTTAAGTATTCATTAAGTACCACCATAATGACAATAAAATACAGTAGTGTAGTAGACTTAAGTATTCATTAAGTACCACCATAATGACAATAAAATACAGTTGTGTATTAGACCTAAGTATTCATTAAGTACCACCATAATGACAATAAAATACAGTTGTGTGGTAGACTTAAGTATTCATTAAGTACCACCATAATGACATCATTAAATACAGTAGTGTAGTAGACCTAAGTATTCATTAAGTACCACCATAATGACAATAAAATACAGTTGTGTAGTAGACTTAAGTATTCATTAAGTACCACCATAATGACAATAAAATACAGTTGTGTAGTAGACCTAAGTATTCATTAAGTACCACCATAATGACATCATTAAATACAGTAGTGTAGTAGACCTAAGTATTCATTAAGTACCACCATAATGACAATAAAATACAGTAGTGTAGTAGACCTAAGTATTCATTAAGTACCACCATAATGACAACATTAAATACAGTAGTGTAGTACACCTAAGTATTCATTAAGTACCACCATAATGACAATAAAATACAGTAGTGTAGTAGACCTAAGTATTCATTAAGTACCACCATAATGACAATAAAATACAGTTGTGTAGTAGACCTAAGTATTCATTAAGTACCACCATAATGACATCATTAAATACAGTAGTGTAGTAGACCTAAGTATTCATTAAGTACCACCATAATGACAATAAAATACAGTAGTGTAGTAGACCTAAGTATTCATTAAGTACCACCATAATGACAACATTAAATACAGTAGTGTAGTACACCTAAGTATTCATTAAGTACCACCATAATGACAATAAAATACAGTAGTGTAGTACACCTAAGTATTCATTAAGTACCACCATAATGACAATAAAATACAGTAGTGTAGTACACCTAAGTATTCATTAAGTACCACCATAATGACAATAAAATACAGTTGTGTGGTAGACTTAAGTATTCATTAAGTACCACCATAATGACAATAAAATACAGTAGTGTAGTAGACTTAAGTATTCATTAAGTACCACCATAATGACAATAAAATACAGTTGTGTGGTAGACTTAAGTATTCATTAAGTACCACCATAATGACAATAAAATACAGTAGTGTAGTAGACCTAAGTATTCATTAAGTACCACCATAATGACAATAAAATACAGTAGTGTAGTAGACCTAAGTATTCATTAAGTACCACCATAATGACAACATTAAATACAGTAGTGTAGTAGACCTAAGTATTCATTAAGTACCACCATAATGACATTAAAATACAGTAGTGTAGTAGACCTAAGTATTCATTAAGTACCACCATAATGACATTAAAATACAGTAGTGTAGTAGACTTAAGTATTCATTAAGTACCACCATCATGACAACATTAAATACAGTAGTGTAGTAGACCTAAGTATTCATTAAGTACCACCATCATGACAACATTAAATACAGTAGTGTAGTAGACCTAAGTATTCATTAAGTACCACCATAATGACAACATTAAATACAGTAGTGTAGTAGACCTAAGTATTCATTAAGTACCACCATAATGACAACATTAAATACAGTAGTGTAGTAGACCTAAGTATTCATTAAGTACCACCATAATGACAACATTAAATACAGTAGTGTAGTAGACCTAAGTATTCATTAAGTACCACGATAATGACAACATTAAATACAGTAGTGTAGGAGACCTAAGTATTCATTAAGTACCACCATAATGACAATAAAATACAGTAGTGTAGTAGACTTAAGTATTCATTAAGTACCACCATAATGACAACATTAAATACAGTAGTGTAGGAGACCTAAGTATTCATTAAGTACCACCATAATGACAATAAAATACAGTTGTGTAGTAGACTTAAGTATTCATTAAGTACCACGATAATGACAACATTAAATACAGTAGTGTAGGAGACCTAAGTATTCATTAAGTACCACCATAATGACAATAAAATACAGTAGTGTAGTAGACCTAAGTATTCATTAAGTACCACCATGACAACATTAAATACAGTAGTGTAGTAGACCTAAGTATTCATTAAGTACCATCCTGATGACAACATTAAATACAGTAGTGTAGTAGACCTAAGTATTCATTAAGTACCACCATAATGACAACATTAAATACAGTAGTGTAGTAGACCTAAGTATTCATTAAGTACCACCATAATGACAACATTAAATACAGTAGTGTAGTAGACCTAAGTATTCATTAAGTACCACCATAATGACAACATTAAATACAGTAGTGTAGTAGACCTAAGTATTCATTAAGTACCATCCTGATGACAACATTAAATACAGTAGTGTAGTAGACCTAAGTATTCATTAAGTACCACCATAATGACAACATTAAATACAGTAGTGTAGTAGACCTAAGTATTCATTAAGTACCATCCTGATGACAACATTAAATACAGTAGTGTAGTAGACCTAAGTATTCATTAAGTACCACCATAATGACAACATTAAATACAGTAGTGTAGTAGACCTAAGTATTCATTAAGTACCACCATAATGACAACATTAAATACAGTAGTGTAGTAGACCTAAGTATTCATTAAGTACCATCCTGATGACAACATTAAATACAGTAGTGTAGTAGACCTAAGTATTCATTAAGTACCACCATAATGACAACATTAAATACAGTAGTGTAGTAGACCTAAGTATTCATTAAGTACCACCATAATGACAACATTAAATACAGTAGTGTAGTAGACCTAAGTATTCATTAAGTACCACCATAATGACAACATTAAATACAGTAGTGTAGTAGACCTAAGTATTCATTAAGTACCATCCTGATGACAACATTAAATACAGTAGTGTAGTAGACCTAAGTATTCATTAAGTACCACCATAATGACAACATTAAATACAGTAGTGTAGTAGACCTAAGTATTCATTAAGTACCATCCTGATGACAACATTAAATACAGTAGTGTAGTAGACCTAAGTATTCATTAAGTACCACCATAATGACAACATTAAATACAGTAGTGTAGTAGACCTAAGTATTCATTAAGTACCACCATAATGACAACATTAAATACAGTAGTGTAGTAGACCTAAGTATTCATTAAGTACCATCCTGATGACAACATTAAATACAGTAGTGTAGTAGACCTAAGTATTCATTAAGTACCACCATAATGACAACATTAAATACAGTAGTGTAGTAGACCTAAGTATTCATTAAGTACCACCATAATGACATTAAATACAGTAGTGTAGTAGACCTAAGTATTCATTAAGTACCACCATAATGACATTAAAATACAGTAGTGTAGTAGACCTAAGTATTCATTAAGTACCACCATCATGACTACATTAAATACAGTAGTGTAGTAGACTTAAGTATTCATTAAGTACCACCATAGTGACAACATTAAATACAGTAGTGTAGTAGACCTAAGTATTCATTAAGTACCACCATAATGACAAAATTAAATACAGTAGTGTAGTAGACCTAAGTATTCATTAAGTACCACCATAATGACAAAATTAAATACAGTAGTGTAGTAGACCTAAGTATTCATTAAGTACCACCATAGTGACAACATTAAATACAGTAGTGTAGTAGACCTAAGTATTCATTAAGTACCACCATAATGACAAAATTAAATACAGTAGTGTAGTAGACCTAAGTATTCATTAAGTACCACCATAGTGACAACATTAAATACAGTAGTGTAGTAGACCTAAGTATTCATTAAGTACCACCATAGTGACAACATTAAATACAGTAGTGTAGTAGACTTAAGTATTCATTAAGTACCACCATCATGACTACATTAAATACAGTAGTGTAGTAGACCTAAGTATTCATTAAGTACCACCATCATGACAACATTAAATACAGTAGTGTAGTAGACTTAAGTATTCATTAAGTACCACCATCATGACTACATTAAATACAGTAGTGTAGTAGACCTAAGTATTCATTAAGTACCACCATAATGACAAAATTAAATACAGTAGTGTAGTAGACCTAAGTATTCATTAAGTACCACCATAGTGACAACATTAAATACAGTACTGTAGTAGACCTAAGTATTCATTAAGTACCACCATAGTGACAACATTAAATACAGTAGTGTAGTAGACCTAAGTATTCATTAAGTACCACCATAATGACAACATTAAATACAGTACTGTAGTAGACCTAAGTATTCATTAAGTACCACCATAGTGACAACATTAAATACAGTAGTGTAGTAGACCTAAGTATTCATTAAGTACCACCATAATGACAAAATTAAATACAGTAGTGTAGTAGACCTAAGTATTCATTAAGTACCACCATCATGACAACATTAAATACAGTAGTGTAGTACACTTAAGTATTCATTAAGTACCACCATCATGACTACATTAAATACAGTAGTGTAGTAGACCTAAGTATTCATTAAGTACCACCATAGTGACAACATTAAATACAGTAGTGTAGTAGACCTAAGTATTCATTAAGTACCACCATAGTGACAACATTAAATACAGTAGTGTAGTAGACTTAAGTATTCATTAAGTACCACCATAATGACAATAAAATACAGTAGTGTAGTACACCTAAGTATTCATTAAGTACCACCATAATGACAATAAAATACAGTAGTGTAGTAGACTTAAGTATTCATTAAGTACCACCATAATGACAACATTAAATACAGTAGTGTAGTAGACTTAAGTATTCATTAAGTACCACCATAATGACAATAAAATACAGTAGTGTAGTAGACCTAAGTATTTATTAAGTACCACCATAATGACAACATTAAATACAGTAGTGTAGTAGACCTAAGTATTCATTAAGTACCTATAATGACAATAAAATACAGTAGTGTAGTAGACTTAAGTATTCATTAAGTACCACCATAATGACAATAAAATACAGTAGTGTTGTAGACCTAAGTATTCATTAAGTACCACCATAATGACAACATTAAATACAGTAGTGTAGTAGACTTAAGTATTCATTAAGTACCACCATAATGACATTAAAATACAGTTGTGTAGTAGACTTAAGTATTCATTAAGTACCACCATAATGACAACATTAAATACAGTAGTGTAGTAGACCTAAGTATTCATTAAGTACCACCATAATGACAACATTAAATACAGTAGTGTAGTAGACCTAAGTATTCATTAAGTACCACCATAATGACATCATTAAATACAGTAGTGTAGTAGACCTAAGTATTCATTAAGTACCACCATAATGACAACATTAAATACAGTAATGTAGTAGACCTAAGTATTCATTAAGCACCACCATAATGACAATAAAATACAGTAGTGTAGTAGACCTAAGTATTCATTAAGTACCACCATAATGACATCATTAAATACAGTAGTGTAGTAGACTTAAGTATTCATTAAGTACCACCATAATGACAACATTAAATACAGTAGTGTAGTAGACTTAAGTATTCATTAAGTACCACCATAATGACAATAAAATACAGTAGTGTAGTAGACCTAAGTATTCATTAAGTACCACCATAATGACAATAAAATACAGTTGTGTATTAGACCTAAGTATTCATTAAGTACCACCATAATGACAATAAAATACAGTAGTGTAGTAGACCTAAGTATTCATTAAGTACCACCATAATGACAATAAAATACAGTTGTGTATTAGACCTAAGTATTCATTAAGTACCACCATAATGACAATAAAATACAGTTGTGTATTAGACCTAAGTATTCATTAAGTACCACCATAATGACAATAAAATACAGTAGTGTAGTAGACCTAAGTATTCATTAAGTACCACCATAATGACAATAAAATACAGTTGTGTATTAGACCTAAGTATTCATTAAGTACCACCATAATGACAATAAAATACAGTAGTGTAGTAGACCTAAGTATTCATTAAGTACCACCATAATGACAACATTAAATACAGTAGTGTAGTACACCTAAGTATTCATTAAGTACCACCATAATGACAATAAAATACAGTTGTGTGGTAGACTTAAGTATTCATTAAGTACCACCATAATGACAATAAAATACAGTAGTGTAGTAGACCTAAGTATTCATTAAGTACCACCATAATGACAACATTAAATACAGTAGTGTAGTACACCCAAGTATTCATTAAGTACCACCATAATGACAATAAAATACAGTAGTGTAGTAGACTTAAGTATTCATTAAGTACCACCATAATGACAACATTAAATACAGTAGTGTAGTAGACCTAAGTATTCATTAAGTACCACCATAATGACAACATCAAATACAGTAGTGTAGTAGACCTAAGTATTCATTAAGTACCACCATAATGACAACATTAAATACAGTAGTGTAGTAGACCTAAGTATTCATTAAGTACCACCATAATGACAACATTAAATACAGTAGTGTAGTAGACCTAAGTATTCATTAAGTACCACCATAATGACAACATTAAATACAGTAGTGTAGTAGACCTAAGTATTCATTAAGTACCACCATAATGACAATAAAATACAGTTGTGTAGTAGACCTAAGTATTCATTAAGTACCACCATAATGACAACATTAAATACAGTAGTGTAGTAGACCTAAGTATTCATTAAGTACCACCATAATGACAACATTAAATACAGTAGTGTAGTAGACCTAAGTATTCATTAAGTACCACCATAATGACAACATTAAATACAGTAATGTAGGAGACCTAAGTATTCATTAAGCACCACCATAATGACAACATTAAATACAGTAGTGTAGTAGACCTAAGTATTCATTAAGTACCACCATAATGACATCATTAAATACAGTAGTGTAGTAGACTTAAGTATTCATTAAGTACCACCATAATGACAACATTAAATACAGTAGTGTAGTAGACTTAAGTATTCATTAAGTACCACCATAATGACAACATTAAATACAGTAGTGTAGTAGACTTAAGTATTCATTAAGTACCACCATAATGACAATAAAATACAGTAGTGTAGTAGACCTAAGTATTCATTAAGTACCACCATAATGACAACATTAAATACAGTAGTGTAGTAGACTTAAGTATTCATTAAGTACCACCATAATGACAATAAAATACAGTTGTGTATTAGACCTAAGTATTCATTAAGTACCACCATAATGACAATAAAATACAGTAGTGTAGTAGACCTAAGTATTCATTAAGTACCACCATAATGACAATAAAATACAGTTGTGTGGTAGACTTAAGTATTCATTAAGTACCACCATAATGACAATAAAATACAGTAGTGTAGTATACTTAAGTATTCATTAAGTACCACCATGATGACAACATTAAATACAGTAGTGTAGTAGACCTAAGTATTCATTAAGTACCACCATAATGACAACATCAAATACAGTAGTGTAGTAGACCTAAGTATTCATTAAGTACCACCATAATGACAACATTAAATACAGTAGTGTAGTAGACCTAAGTATTCATTAAGTACCACCATAATGACAACATTAAATACAGTAGTGTAGTAGACCTAAGTATTCATTAAGTACCACCATAATGACAACATTAAATACAGTAGTGTAGTAAGACCTAAGTATTCATTATGTAACACCATCATGACAACATTAAATACAGTAGTGTAGTAGACTAAGTATTCATTAAGTACCACGATAATGACAACATTAAATACAGTAGTGTAGTAGACCTAAGTATTCATTATGTAACACCATCATGACAACATTAAATACAGTAGTGTAGTAGACTTAAGTATTCATTAAGTACCACCATAATGACAATAAAATACAGTTGTGTGGTAGACTTAAGTATTCATTAAGTACCACCATAATGACAATAAAATACAGTAGTGTAGTAGACCTAAGTATTCATTAAGTACCACCATAATGACAATAAAATACAGTTGTGTAGTAGACCTAAGTATTCATTAAGTACCACCATAATGACATCATTAAATACAGTAGTGTAGTAGACCTAAGTATTCATTAAGTACCACCATAATGACAATAAAATACAGTAGTGTAGTAGACCTAAGTATTCATTAAGTACCACCATAATGACAACATTAAATACAGTAGTGTAAGTACACCTAAGTATTCATTAAGTACCACCATAATGACAATAAAATACAGTAGTGTAGTACACCTAAGTATTCATTAAGTACCACCATATGACAATAAAATACAGTTGTGTGGTAGACTTAAGTATTCATTAAGTACCACCATAATGACAATAAAATACAGTAGTGTAGTAGACTTAAGTATTCATTAAGTACCACCATAATGACAATAAAATACAGTTGTGTGGTAGACTTAAGTATTCATTAAGTACCACCATAATGACAATAAAATACAGTAGTGTAGTAGACCTAAGTATTCATTAAGTACCACCATAATGACAATAAAATACAGTAGTGTAGTAGACTTAAGTATTCATTAAGTACCACCATGATGACAACATTAAATACAGTAGTGTAGTAGACCTAAGTATTCATTAAGTACCACCATAATGACAATAAAATACAGTAGTGTAGTAGACCTAAGTATTCATTAAGTACCACCATAATGACATCATTAAATACAGTAGTGTAGTAGACCTAAGTATTCATTAAGTACCTCCATAATGACATTAAAATACAGTAGTGTAGTAGACTTAAGTATTCATTAAGTACCACCATCATGACAATAAAATACAGTAGTGTAGTAGACCTAAGTATTCATTAAGTACCACCATAATGACATCATTAAATACAGTAGTGTAGGGGACCTAAGTATTCATTAAGTACCACCATAATGACAATAAAATACAGTAGTGTAGTAGACTTAAGTATTCATTAAGTACCACCATCATGACAATAAAATACAGTAGTGTAGTAGACCTAAGTATTCATTAAGTACCACCATAATGACATCATTAAATACAGTAGTGTAGGGGACCTAAGTATTCATTAAGTACCTCCATAATGACATTAAAATACAGTAGTGTAGTAGACTTAAGTATTCATTAAGTACCACCATCATGACAATAAA
Source organism: Entelurus aequoreus (assembly GCF_033978785.1). Taxonomy (NCBI): domain Eukaryota; kingdom Metazoa; phylum Chordata; class Actinopteri; order Syngnathiformes; family Syngnathidae; genus Entelurus; species Entelurus aequoreus. The sequence continues at coordinate 10,127,766 of NC_084758.1, forward strand.
ATACAGTAGTGTAGTAGACCTAAGTATTCATTAAGTACCACCATAATGACATCATTAAATACAGTAGTGTAGTAGACCTAAGTATTCATTAAGTACCACCATAATGACATCATTAAATACAGTAGTGTAGGGGACCTAAGTATTCATTAAGTACCTCCATAATGACATTAAAATACAGTAGTGTAGTAGACTTAAGTATTCATTAAGTACCACCATCATGACAATAAAATACAGTAGTGTAGTAGACCTAAGTATTCATTAAGTACCACCATAATGACATCATTAAATACAGTAGTGTAGTAGACTTAAGTATTCATTAAGTACCACCATAATGACAACATTAAATACAGTAGTGTAGTAGACCTAAGTATTCATTAAGTACCACCATAATGACAACATCAAATACAGTAGTGTAGTAGACCTAAGTATTCATTAAGTACCACCATAATGACAACATTAAATACAGTAGTGTAGTAGACCTAAGTATTCATTAAGTACCACCATAATGACAACATTAAATACAGTAGTGTAGTAGACCTAAGTATTCATTAAGTACCACCATAGTGACAACATTAAATACAGTAGTGTAGTAGACTTAAGTATTCATTAAGTACCATCCTGATGACAACATTAAATACAGTAGTGTAGTAGACCTAAGTATTCATTAAGTACCACCATGACAACATTAAATACAGTAGTGTAGTAGACCTAAGTATTCATTAAGTACCATCCTGATGACAACATTAAATACAGTAGTGTAGTAGACCTAAGTATTCATTAAGTACCACCATGACAACATTAAATACAGTAGTGTAGTAGACCTAAGTATTCATTAAGTACCACCATGACAACATTAAATACAGTAGTGTAGTAGACCTAAGTATTCATTAAGTACCATCCTGATGACAACATTAAATACAGTAGTGTAGTAGACCTAAGTATTCATTAAGTACCACCATAATGACATCATTAAATACAGTAGTGTAGTAGACCTAAGTATTCATTAAGTACCACCATAATGACATCATTAAATACAGTAGTGTAGTAGACGTAAGTATTCATTAAGTACCACCATAATGACAACATTAAATACAGTAGTGTAGTAGACCTAAGTATTCATTAAGTACCACCATAATGACAACATTAAATACAGTAGTGTAGTAGACCTAAGTATTCATTAAGTACCACCATGACAATAAAATACAGTTGTGTAGTAGACTTAAGTATTCATTAAGTACCACCATAATGACAACATTAAATACAGTAGTGTAGTAGACCTAAGTATTCATTAAGTACCACCATAATGACATTAAATACAGTAGTGTAGTAGACCTAAGTATTCATTAAGTACCACCATAATGACAATAAAATACAGTAGTGTAGTAGACCTAAGTATTCATTAAGTACCACCATAATGACATCATTAAATACAGTAGTGTAGTAGACCTAAGTATTCATTAAGTACCACCATAATGACAACATTAAATACAGTAGTGTAGTAGACCTAAGTATTCATTAAGTACCACCATAATGACAACATTAAATACAGTAGTGTAGTAGACCTAAGTATTCATTAAGTACCATCCTGATGACAACATTAAATACAGTAGTGTAGTAGACCTAAGTATTCATTAAGTACCACCATAATGACAACATTAAATACAGTAGTGTAGTAGACCTAAGTATTCATTAAGTACCACCATAATGACAACATTAAATACAGTAGTGTAGTAGACCTAAGTATTCATTAAGTACCACCATAATGACAACATTAAATACAGTAGTGTAGTAGACCTAAGTATTCATTAAGTACCATCCTGATGACAACATTAAATACAGTAGTGTAGTAGACCTAAGTATTCATTAAGTACCACCATAATGACAACATTAAATACAGTAGTGTAGTAGACCTAAGTATTCATTAAGTACCATCCTGATGACAACATTAAATACAGTAGTGTAGTAGACCTAAGTATTCATTAAGTACCACCATAATGACAACATTAAATACAGTAGTGTAGTAGACCTAAGTATTCATTAAGTACCACCATAATGACAACATTAAATACAGTAGTGTAGTAGACCTAAGTATTCATTAAGTACCATCCTGATGACAACATTAAATACAGTAGTGTAGTAGACCTAAGTATTCATTAAGTACCACCATAATGACAACATTAAATACAGTAGTGTAGTAGACCTAAGTATTCATTAAGTACCACCATAATGACATTAAATACAGTAGTGTAGTAGACCTAAGTATTCATTAAGTACCACCATAATGACATTAAAATACAGTAGTGTAGTAGACCTAAGTATTCATTAAGTACCACCATCATGATTACATTAAATACAGTAGTGTAGTAGACTTAAGTATTCATTAAGTACCACCATAGTGACAACATTAAATACAGTAGTGTAGTAGACCTAAGTATTCATTAAGTACCACCATAATGACAAAATTAAATACAGTAGTGTAGTAGACCTAAGTATTCATTAAGTACCACCATAATGACAAAATTAAATACAGTAGTGTAGTAGACCTAAGTATTCATTAAGTACCACCATAGTGACAACATTAAATACAGTAGTGTAGTAGACCTAAGTATTCATTAAGTACCACCATAGTGACAACATTAAATACAGTAGTGTAGTAGACTTAAGTATTCATTAAGTACCACCATCATGACTACATTAAATACAGTAGTGTAGTAGACCTAAGTATTCATTAAGTACCACCATCATGACAACATTAAATACAGTAGTGTAGTAGACTTAAGTATTCATTAAGTACCACCATCATGACTACATTAAATACAGTAGTGTAGTAGACCTAAGTATTCATTAAGTACCACCATAATGACAAAATTAAATACAGTAGTGTAGTAGACCTAAGTATTCATTAAGTACCACCATAGTGACAACATTAAATACAGTACTGTAGTAGACCTAAGTATTCATTAAGTACCACCATAATGACAACATTAAATACAGTACTGTAGTAGACCTAAGTATTCATTAAGTACCACCATAGTGACAACATTAAATACAGTAGTGTAGTAGACCTAAGTATTCATTAAGTACCACCATAATGACAAAATTAAATACAGTAGTGTAGTAGACCTAAGTATTCATTAAGTACCACCATAGTGACAACATTAAATACAGTACTGTAGTAGACCTAAGTATTCATTAAGTACCACCATCATGACAACATTAAATACAGTAGTGTAGTAGACCTAAGTATTCATTAAGTACCACCATAGTGACAACATTAAATACAGTAGTGTAGTAGACCTAAGTATTCATTAAGTACCACCATAGTGACAACATTAAATACAGTAGTGTAGTAGACTTAAGTATTCATTAAGTACCACCATAATGACAATAAAATACAGTAGTGTAGTACACCTAAGTATTCATTAAGTACCACCATAATGACAATAAAATACAGTAGTGTAGTAGACTTAAGTATTCATTAAGTACCACCATAATGACAACATTAAATACAGTAGTGTAGTAGACTTAAGTATTCATTAAGTACCACCATAATGACAATAAAATACAGTAGTGTAGTAGACCTAAGTATTTATTAAGTACCACCATAATGACAACATTAAATACAGTAGTGTAGTAGACCTAAGTATTCATTAAGTACCTATAATGACAATAAAATACAGTAGTGTAGTAGACTTAAGTATTCATTAAGTACCACCATAATGACAATAAAATACAGTAGTGTTGTAGACCTAAGTATTCATTAAGTACCACCATAATGACAACATTAAATACAGTAGTGTAGTAGACTTAAGTATTCATTAAGTACCACCATAATGACATTAAAATACAGTTGTGTAGTAGACTTAAGTATTCATTAAGTACCACCATAATGACAACATTAAATACAGTAGTGTAGTAGACCTAAGTATTCATTAAGTACCACCATAATGACAACATTAAATACAGTAGTGTAGTAGACCTAAGTATTCATTAAGTACCACCATAATGACATCATTAAATACAGTAGTGTAGTAGACCTAAGTATTCATTAAGTACCACCATAATGACAACATTAAATACAGTAGTGTAGTAGACCTAAGTATTCATTAAGTACCACCATAATGACATCATTAAATACAGTAGTGTAGTAGACCTAAGTATTCATTAAGCACCACCATAATGACAATAAAATACAGTAGTGTAGTAGACCTAAGTATTCATTAAGTACCACCATAATGACAACATTAAATACAGTAGTGTAGTAGACTTAAGTATTCATTAAGTACCACCATAATGACAATAAAATACAGTAGTGTAGTAGACCTAAGTATTCATTAAGTACCACCATAATGACAATAAAATACAGTTGTGTATTAGACCTAAGTATTCATTAAGTACCACCATAATGACAATAAAATACAGTTGTGTATTAGACCTAAGTATTCATTAAGTACCACCATAATGACAATAAAATACAGTAGTGTAGTAGACCTAAGTATTCATTAAGTACCACCATAATGACAATAAAATACAGTTGTGTATTAGACCTAAGTATTCATTAAGTACCACCATAATGACAATAAAATACAGTAGTGTAGTAGACCTAAGTATTCATTAAGTACCACCATAATGACAACATTAAATACAGTAGTGTAGTACACCTAAGTATTCATTAAGTACCACCATAATGACAATAAAATACAGTTGTGTGGTAGACTTAAGTATTCATTAAGTACCACCATAATGACAATAAAATACAGTAGTGTAGTAGACCTAAGTATTCATTAAGTACCACCATAATGACAACATTAAATACAGTAGTGTAGTACACCCAAGTATTCATTAAGTACCACCATAATGACAATAAAATACAGTAGTGTAGTAGACTTAAGTATTCATTAAGTACCACCATAATGACAACATTAAATACAGTAGTGTAGTAGACCTAAGTATTCATTAAGTACCACCATAATGACAACATCAAATACAGTAGTGTAGTAGACCTAAGTATTCATTAAGTACCACCATAATGACAACATTAAATACAGTAGTGTAGTAGACCTAAGTATTCATTAAGTACCACCATAATGACAACATTAAATACAGTAGTGTAGTAGACCTAAGTATTCATTAAGTACCACCATAATGACAACATTAAATACAGTAGTGTAGTAGACCTAAGTATTCATTAAGTACCACCATAATGACAATAAAATACAGTTGTGTAGTAGACCTAAGTATTCATTATGTAACACCATCATGACAACATTAAATACAGTAGTGTAGTAGACCTAAGTATTCATTATGTAACACCATCATGACAACATTAAATACAGTAGTGTAGTAGACCTAAGTATTCATTAAGTACCACGATAATGACAACATTAAATACAGTAGTGTAGTAGACCTAAGTATTCATTATGTAACACCATCATGACAACATTAAATACAGTAGTGTAGTAGACTTAAGTATTCATTAAGTACCACCATAATGACAATAAAATACAGTTGTGTGGTAGACTTAAGTATTCATTAAGTACCACCATAATGACAATAAAATACAGTAGTGTAGTAGACCTAAGTATTCATTAAGTACCACCATAATGACAATAAAATACAGTTGTGTAGTAGACCTAAGTATTCATTAAGTACCACCATAATGACATCATTAAATACAGTAGTGTAGTAGACTTAAGTATTCATTAAGTACCACCATAATGACAATAAAATACAGTAGTGTAGTAGACCTAAGTATTCATTAAGTACCACCATAATGACAACATTAAATACAGTAGTGTAGTACACCTAAGTATTCATTAAGTACCACCATAATGACAATAAAATACAGTTGTGTGGTAGACTTAAGTATTCATTAAGTACCACCATAATGACAATAAAATACAGTAGTGTAGTAGACTTAAGTATTCATTAAGTACCACCATAATGACAATAAAATACAGTTGTGTGGTAGACTTAAGTATTCATTAAGTACCACCATAATGACAATAAAATACAGTAGTGTAGTAGACCTAAGTATTCATTAAGTACCACCATAATGACAATAAAATACAGTAGTGTAGTAGACTTAAGTATTCATTAAGTACCACCATGATGACAACATTAAATACAGTAGTGTAGTAGACCTAAGTATTCATTAAGTACCACCATAATGACAATAAAATACAGTAGTGTAGTAGACCTAAGTATTCATTAAGTACCACCATAATGACATCATTAAATACAGTAGTGTAGTAGACCTAAGTATTCATTAAGTACCTCCATAATGACATTAAAATACAGTAGTGTAGTAGACTTAAGTATTCATTAAGTACCACCATCATGACAATAAAATACAGTAGTGTAGTAGACCTAAGTATTCATTAAGTACCACCATAATGACATCATTAAATACAGTAGTGTAGGGGACCTAAGTATTCATTAAGTACCACCATAATGACAATAAAATACAGTAGTGTAGTAGACTTAAGTATTCATTAAGTACCACCATCATGACAATAGAATACAGTAGTGTAGTAGACCTAAGTATTCATTAAGTACCACCATAATGACATCATTAAATACAGTAGTGTAGGGGACCTAAGTATTCATTAAGTACCTCCATAATGACATTAAAATACAGTAGTGTAGTAGACTTAAGTATTCATTAAGTACCACCATCATGACAATAAAATACAGTAGTGTAGTAGACCTAAGTATTCATTAAGTACCACCATAATGACATCATTAAATACAGTAGTGTAGTAGACCTAAGTATTCATTAAGTACCACCATAATGACATCATTAAATACAGTAGTGTAGGGGACCTAAGTATTCATTAAGTACCTCCATAATGACATTAAAATACAGTAGTGTAGTAGACTTAAGTATTCATTAAGTACCACCATCATGACAATAAAATACAGTAGTGTAGTAGACCTAAGTATTCATTAAGTACCACCATAATGACATCATTAAATACAGTAGTGTAGTAGACTTAAGTATTCATTAAGTACCACCATAATGACAACATTAAATACAGTAGTGTAGTAGACCTAAGTATTCATTAAGTACCACCATAATGACAACATCAAATACAGTAGTGTAGTAGACCTAAGTATTCATTAAGTACCACCATAATGACAACATTAAATACAGTAGTGTAGTAGACCTAAGTATTCATTAAGTACCACCATAATGACAACATTAAATACAGTAGTGTAGTAGACCTAAGTATTCATTAAGTACCACCATAGTGACAACATTAAATACAGTAGTGTAGTAGACTTAAGTATTCATTAAGTACCATCCTGATGACAACATTAAATACAGTAGTGTAGTAGACCTAAGTATTCATTAAGTACCACCATGACAACATTAAATACAGTAGTGTAGTAGACCTAAGTATTCATTAAGTACCATCCTGATGACAACATTAAATACAGTAGTGTAGTAGACCTAAGTATTCATTAAGTACCACCATGACAACATTAAATACAGTAGTGTAGTAGACCTAAGTATTCATTAAGTACCATCCTGATGACAACATTAAATACAGTAGTGTAGTAGACCTAAGTATTCATTAAGTACCACCATAATGACATCATTAAATACAGTAGTGTAGTAGACCTAAGTATTCATTAAGTACCACCATAATGACATCATTAAATACAGTAGTGTAGTAGACGTAAGTATTCATTAAGTACCACCATAATGACAACATTAAATACAGTAGTGTAGTAGACCTAAGTATTCATTAAGTACCACCATAATGACAACATTAAATACAGTAGTGTAGTAGACCTAAGTATTCATTAAGTACCACCATGACAATAAAATACAGTTGTGTAGTAGACTTAAGTATTCATTAAGTACCACCATAATGACAACATTAAATACAGTAGTGTAGTAGACCTAAGTATTCATTAAGTACCACCATAATGACATTAAATACAGTAGTGTAGTAGACCTAAGTATTCATTAAGTACCACCATAATGACAATAAAATACAGTAGTGTAGTAGACCTAAGTATTCATTAAGTACCACCATAATGACATCATTAAATACAGTAGTGTAGTAGACCTAAGTATTCATTAAGTACCACCATAATGACATTAAATACAGTAGTGTAGTAGACCTAAGTATTCATTAAGTACCACCATAATGACAATAAAATACAGTAGTGTAGTAGACCTAAGTATTCATTAAGTACCACCATAATGACATCATTAAATACAGTAGTGTAGTAGACCTAAGTATTCATTAAGTACCACCATAATGACAACATTAAATACAGTAGTGTAGTAGACCTAAGTATTCATTAAGTACCACCATAATGACAACATTAAATACAGTAGTGTAGTAGACCTAAGTATTCATTAAGTACCACCATGACAATAAAATACAGTTGTGTAGTAGACTTAAGTATTCATTAAGTACCACCATAATGACAACATTAAATACAGTAGTGTAGTAGACCTAAGTATTCATTAAGTACCACCATAATGACATTAAATACAGTAGTGTAGTAGACCTAAGTATTCATTAAGTACCACCATAATGACAATAAAATACAGTAGTGTAGTAGACCTAAGTATTCATTAAGTACCACCATAATGACATCATTAAATACAGTAGTGTAGTAGACCTAAGTATTCATTAAGTACCACCATAATGACATTAAATACAGTAGTGTAGTAGACCTAAGTATTCATTAAGTACCACCATAATGACAATAAAATACAGTAGTGTAGTAGACCTAAGTATTCATTAAGTACCACCATCATGACAACATTAAATACAGTAGTGTAGTAGACCTAAGTATTCATTAAGTACCACCATAGTGACAACATTAAATACAGTAGTGTAGTAGACCTAAGTATTCATTAAGTACCACCATAATGACAAAATTAAATACAGTAGTGTAGTAGACTTAAGTATTCATTAAGTACCACCATAGTGACAACATTAAATACAGTAGTGTAGTAGACCTAAGTATTCATTAAGTACCACCATAGTGACAACATTAAATACAGTAGTGTAGTAGACTTAAGTATTCATTAAGTACCACCATAATGACAACATTAAATACAGTAGTGTAGTAGACTTAAGTATTCATTAAGTACCACCATAATGACAACATTAAATACAGTAGTGTAGTAGACCTAAGTATTCATTAAGTACCACCATACTGACAACATTAAATACAGTAGTGTAGTAGACTTAAGTATTCATTAAGTACCACCATAATGACAATAAAATACAGTAGTGTAGTACACCTAAGTATTCATTAAGTACCACCATAATGACAATAAAATACAGTAGTGTAGTAGACTTAAGTATTCATTAAGTACCACCATAATGACAACATTAAATACAGTAGTGTAGTAGACCTAAGTATTCATTAAGTACCACCATAATGACAATAAAATACAGTAGTGTAGTAGACCTAAGTATTTATTAAGTACCACCATAATGACAACATTAAATACAGTAGTGTAGTAGACCTAAGTATTCATTAAGTACCTATAATGACAATAAAATACAGTAGTGTAGTAGACTTAAGTATTCATTAAGTACCACCATAATGACAATAAAATACAGTAGTGTTGTAGACCTAAGTATTCATTAAGTACCACCATAATGACAATAAAATACAGTAGTGTTGTAGACCTAAGTATTCATTAAGTACCACCATAATGACAACATTAAATACAGTAGTGTAGTACACCTAAGTATTCATTAAGTACCACCATAATGATAATAAAATACAGTTGTGTGGTAGACTTAAGTATTCATTAAGTACCACCATAATGACATTAAAATACAGTTGTGTAGTAGACTTAAGTATTCATTAAGTACCACCATAATGACAATAAAATACAGTAGTGTAGTAGACTTAAGTATTCATTAAGTACCACCATAATGACAACATTAAATACAGTAGTGTAGTAGACCTAAGTATTCATTAAGTACCACCATAATGACAACATTAAATACAGTAGTGTAGTAGACCTAAGTATTCATTAAGTACCACCATAATGACATCATTAAATACAGTAGTGTAGTAGACCTAAGTATTCATTAAGTACCACCATATGACAACATTAAATACAGTAGTGTAGTAGACCTAAGTATTCATTAAGTACCACCATAATGACAACATTAAATACAGTAGTGTAGTAGACCTAAGTATTCATTAAGTACCACCGTAGTGACAACATTAAATACAGTAGTGTAGTAGACCTAAGTATTCATTAAGTACCACCATAATGACATTAAAATACAGTAGTGTAGTAGACTTAAGTATTCATTAAGTACCACCATAATGACAACATTAAATACAGTAGTGTAGTAGACCTAAGTATTCATTAAGTACCACCATCATGACAACATTAAATACAGTAGTGTAGTAGACCTAAGCATTCATTAAGTACCACAATAAAGACAACATTAAATACAGTACTGTAGTAGACCTAAGTATTCATTAAGTACCACCATCATGACAACATTAAATACAGTAGTGTAGTAGACTTAAGTATTCATTAAGTACCACCATCATGACTACATTAAATACAGTAGTGTAGTAGACCTAAGTATTCATTAAGTACCACCATAGTGACAACATTAAATACAGTAGTGTAGTAGACCTAAGTATTCATTAAGTACCACCATAATGACAACATTAAATACAGTAGTGTAGTAGACCTAAGTATTCATTAAGTACCACCATAATGACAAAATTAAATACAGTAGTGTAGTAGACTTAAGTATTCATTAAGTACCACCATAATGACAATAAAATACAGTAGTGTAGTACACCTAAGTATTCATTAAGTACCACCATAATGACAATAAAATACAGTAGTGTAGTAGACCTAAGTATTCATTAAGTACCACCATAATGACATTAAAATACAGTTGTGTAGTAGACTTAAGTATTCATTAAGTACCACCATAATGACATTAAAATACAGTTGTGTAGTAGACTTAAGTATTCATTAAGTACCACCATAATGACAATAAAATACAGTAGTGTAGTAGACTTAAGTATTCATTAAGTACCACCATAATGACAACATTAAATACAGTAGTGTAGTAGACCTAAGTATTCATTAAGTACCACCATAATGACAACATTAAATACAGTAGTGTAGTACACCTAAGTATTCAATAAGTACCACCATAATGATAATAAAATACAGTTGTGTGGTAGACTTAAGTATTCATTAAGTACCACCATAATGACATTAAAATACAGTAGTGTAGTAGACTTAAGTATTCATTAAGTACCACCATAATGACAACATTAAATACAGTAGTGTAGTAGACCTAAGTATTCATTAAGTACCACCATAATGACAATAAAATACAGTTGTGTAGTAGACTTAAGTATTCATTAAGTACCACCATAATGACAATAAAATACAGTAGTGTAGTAGACTTAAGTATTCATTAAGTACCACCATAATGACAACATTAAATACAGTAGTGTAGGAGACCTAAGTATTCATTAAGTACCACCATAATGACATCATTAAATACAGTAGTGTAGTAGACCTAAGTATTCATTAAGTACCACCATAATGACAACATTAAATACAGTAGTGTAGTAGACTTAAGTATTCATTAAGTACCACCATAATGACAACATTAAATACAGTAGTGTAGTAGACCTAAGTATTCATTAAGTACCACCATAATGACAACATTAAATACAGTAGTGTAGTAGACTTAAGTATTCATTAAGTACCACCATAATGACAACATTAAATACAGTAGTGTAGTAGACTTAAGTATTCATTAAGTACCACCATAATGACAACATTAAATACAGTAGTGTAGTAGACCTAAGTATTCATTAAGTACCACCATAATGACAACATTAAATACAGTTGTGTAGTAGACCTAAGTATTCATTAAGTACCACCATAATGACAACATTAAATACAGTAGTGTAGTAGACCTAAGTATTCATTAAGTACGACCATAATGACATCATTAAATACAGTAGTGTAGTAGACCAAAGTATTCATTAAGTACCACCATAATGACAACATTAAATACAGTAGTGTAGTAGACCTAAGTATTCATTAAGTACGACCATAATGACATCATTAAATACAGTAGTGTAGTAGACCTAAGTATTCATTAAGTACCACCATAGTGACAACATTAAATACAGTAGTGTAGTAGACCTAAGTATTCATTAAGTACCACCATAATGACAACATTAAATACAGTAGTGTAGTAGACCTAAGTATTCATTAAGTACCACCATAATGACAACATTAAATACAGTAGTGTAGTAGACCTAAGTATTCATTAAGTACCACCATAATGACAACATTAAATACAGTAATGTAGGAGACCTAAGTATTCATTAAGCACCACCATAATGACAATAAAATACAGTAGTGTAGTAGACCTAAGTATTCATTAAGAACCACCATAATGACATCATTAAATACAGTAGTGTAGTAGACTTAAGTATTCATTAAGTACCACCATAATGACAACATTAAATACAGTAGTGTAGTAGACTTAAGTATTCATTAAGTACCACCATAATGACAATAAAATACAGTTGTGTATTAGACCTAAGTATTCATTAAGTACCACCATAATGACAATAAAATACAGTAGTGTAGTAGACTTAAGTATTCATCAAGTACCACCATAATGACAATAAAATACACTTGTGTAGTAGACTTAAGTATTCATTAAGTACCACCATAATGACAATAAAATACAGTTGTGTATTAGACCTAAGTATTCATTAAGTACCACCATAATGACAATAAAATACAGTAGTGTAGTAGACTTAAGTATTCATCAAGTACCACCATAATGACAATAAAATACACTTGTGTAGTAGACTTAAGCATTCATTAAGTACCACCATAATGACAACATTAAATACAGTAGTGTAGTAGACCTAAGTATTCATTAAGTACCACCATAATGACAACATTAAATACAGTAGTGTAGTAGACTTAAGTATTCATTAAGTACCACCATAATGACAATAAAATACAGTTGTGTATTAGACCTAAGTATTCATTAAGTACCACCATAATGACAACATTGAATACAGTAGTGTAGTACACCTAAGTATTCATTAAGTACCACCATAATGACAATAAAATACAGTTGTGTGGTAGACTTAAGTATTCATTAAGTACCACCATAATGACAATAAAATACAGTAGTGTAGTAGACCTAAGTATTCATTAAGTACCACCATAATGACATCATTAAATACAGTAGAGTAGTAGACCTAAGTATTCATTAAGTACCACCATAATGACAACATTAAATACAGTAGTGTAGTACACCCAAGTATTCATTAAGTACCACCATAATGACAATAAAATACAGTAGTGTAGTAGACTTAAGTATTCATTAAGTACCACCATAATGACAACATTAAATACAGTAGTGTAGTAGACCTAAGTATTCATTAAGTACCACCATAATGACAACATCAAATACAGTAGTGTAGTAGACCTAAGTATTCATTAAGTACCACCATAATGACAACATTAAATACAGTAGTGTAGTAGACCTAAGTATTCATTAAGTACCACCATAATGACAACATTAAATACAGTAGTGTAGTAGACCTAAGTATTCATTAAGTACCACCATAATGACAATAAAATACAGTTGTGTAGTAGACCTAAGTATTCATTAAGTACCACCATAATGACAACATTAAATACAGTAGTGTAGTAGACCTAAGTATTCATTAAGTACCACCATAATGACAACATTAAATACAGTAGTGTAGTAGACCTAAGTATTCATTAAGTACCACCATAATGACAACATTAAATACAGTAGTGTAGTAGACCTAAGTATTCATTAAGTACCACCATAATGACAACATTAAATACAGTAGTGTAGTAGACTTAAGTATTCATTAAGTACCACCATAATGACAACATTAAATACAGTAGTGTAGTAGACTTAAGTATTCATTAAGTACCACCATAATGACAACATTAAATACAGTAGTGTAGTAGACTTAAGTATTCATTAAGTACCACCATAATGACAATAAAATACAGTAGTGTAGTAGACCTAAGTATTCATTAAGTACCACCATAATGACAACATTAAATACAGTAGTGTAGTAGACTTAAGTATTCATTAAGTACCACCATAATGACAATAAAATACAGTAGTGTAGTAGACCTAAGTATTCATTAAGTACCACCATAATGACAACATTAAATACAGTAGTGTAGTAGACTTAAGTATTCATTAAGTACCACCATAATGACAATAAAATACAGTAGTGTAGTAGACCTAAGTATTCATTAAGTACCACCATAATGACAACATTAAATACAGTAGTGTAGTAGACCTATGTATTCATTAAGTACCACCATAATGACAACATTAACATACAGTAGTGTAGTACACCTAAGTATTCATTAAGTACCACCATAATGACATCATTAAATACAGTAGTGTAGTAGACTTAAGTATTCATTAAGTACCACCATAATGACAACATTAAATACAGTAATGTAGGAGACCTAAGTATTCATTAAGCACCACCATAATGACAACATTAAATACAGTAGTGTAGTAGACTTAAGTATTCATTAAGTACCACCATAATGACAACATTAAATACAGTAGTGTAGTAGACTTAAGTATTCATTAAGTACCACCATAATGACAACATTAAATACAGTAGTGTAGTACACCTAAGTATTCATTAAGTACCACCATAATGACAATAAAATACAGTTGTGTGGTAGACTTAAGTATTCATTAAGTACCACCATAATGACAATAAAATACAGTAGTGTAGTATACTTAAGTATTCATTAAGTACCACCATGATGACAACATTAAATACAGTAGTGTAGTAGACCTAAGTATTCATTAAGTACCACCATAATGACAATAAAATACAGTAGTGTAGTAGACCTAAGTATTCATTAAGTACCACCATAATGACATCATTAAATACAGTAGTGTAGTAGACCTAAGTATTCATTAAGTACCACCATAATGACAACATCAAATACAGTAGTGTAGTAGACCTAAGTATTCATTAAGTACCACCATAATGACAACATTAAATACAGTAGTGTAGTAGACCTAAGTATTCATTATGTAACACCATCATGACAACATTAAATACAGTAGTGTAGTAGACCTAAGTATTCATTAAGTACCACGATAATGACAACATTAAATACAGTAGTGTAGTAGACTTAAGTATTCATTAAGTACCACCATAATGACAATAAAATACAGTTGTGTGGTAGACTTAAGTATTCATTAAGTACCACCATAATGACAATAAAATACAGTAGTGTAGTAGACCTAAGTATTCATTAAGTACCACCATAATGACAATAAAATACAGTTGTGTAGTAGACCTAAGTATTCATTAAGTACCACCATAATGACAATAAAATACAGTTGTGTAGTAGACCTAAGTATTCATTAAGTACCACCATAATGACATCATTAAATACAGTAGTGTAGTAGACCTAAGTATTCATTAAGTACCACCATAATGACAATAAAATACAGTAGTGTAGTAGACCTAAGTATTCATTAAGTACCACCATAATGACAACATTAAATACAGTAGTGTAGTACACCTAAGTATTCATTAAGTACCACCATAATGACAATAAAATACAGTAGTGTAGTACACCTAAGTATTCATTAAGTACCACCATAATGACAATAAAATACAGTAGTGTAGTACACCTAAGTATTCATTAAGTACCACCATAATGACAATAAAATACAGTTGTGTGGTAGACTTAAGTATTCATTAAGTACCACCATAATGACAATAAAATACAGTTGTGTGGTAGACTTAAGTATTCATTAAGTACCACCATAATGACAATAAAATACAGTAGTGTAGTAGACCTAAGTATTCATTAAGTACCACCATAATGACAATAAAATACAGTAGTGTAGTAGACTTAAGTATTCATTAAGTACCACCATGATGACAACATTAAATACAGTAGTGTAGTAGACCTAAGTATTCATTAAGTACCACCATAATGACAATAAAATACAGTAGTGTAGTAGACCTAAGTATTCATTAAGTACCACCATAATGACATCATTAAATACAGTAGTGTAGTAGACCTAAGTATTCATTAAGTACCTCCATAATGACATTAAAATACAGTAGTGTAGTAGACCTAAGTATTCATTAAGTACCACCATAGTGACAACATTAAATACAGTAGTGTAGTAGACTTAAGTATTCATTAAGTACCACCATCATGACAATAAAATACAGTAGTGTAGTAGACCTAAGTATTCATTAAGTACCACCATAATGACATCATTAAATACAGTAGTGTAGGGGACCTAAGTATTCATTAAGTACCACCATAATGACAATAAAATACAGTAGTGTAGTAGACCTAAGTATTCATTAAGTACCACCATAATGACAACATTAAATACAGTAGTGTAGTACACCCAAGTATTCATTAAGTACCACCATAATGACAACATTAAATACAGTAGTGTAGTAGACCTAAGTATTCATTAAGTACCACCATAATGACAACATCAAATACAGTAGTGTAGTAGACCTAAGTATTCATTAAGTACCACCATAATGACAACATTAAATACAGTAGTGTAGTAGACCTAAGTATTCATTAAGTACCACCATAATGACAACATTAAATACAGTAGTGTAGTAGACCTAAGTATTCATTAAGTACCACCATAATGACAACATTAAATACAGTAGTGTAGTAGACCTAAGTATTCATTATGTACCACCATCATGACAACATTAAATACAGTAGTGTAGTAGACCTAAGTATTCATTAAGTACCACCATAATGACAACATTAAATACAGTAGTGTAGGAGACCTAAGTATTCATTAAGTACCACCATAATGACAACATTAAATACAGTAGTGTAGTAGACCTAAGTATTCATTAAGTACCACCATGACAACATTAAATACAGTAGTGTAGTAGACCTAAGTATTCATTAAGTACCATCCTGATGACAACATTAAATACAGTAGTGTAGTAGACCTAAGTATTCATTAAGTACCACCATGACAACATTAAATACAGTAGTGTAGTAGACCTAAGTATTCATTAAGTACCATCCTGATGACAACATTAAATACAGTAGTGTAGTAGACCTAAGTATTCATTAAGTACCACCATAATGACATCATTAAATACAGTAGTGTAGTAGACCTAAGTATTCATTAAGTACCACCATAATGACATCATTAAATACAGTAGTGTAGTAGACCTAAGTATTCATTAAGTACCACCATAATGACAACATTAAATACAGTAGTGTAGTAGACCTAAGTATTCATTAAGTACCACCATGACAATAAAATACAGTTGTGTAGTAGACTTAAGTATTCATTAAGTACCACCATAATGACAACATTAAATACAGTAGTGTAGTAGACCTAAGTATTCATTAAGTACCACCATAATGACATTAAATACAGTAGTGTAGTAGACCTAAGTATTCATTAAGTACCACCATAATGACAATAAAATACAGTAGTGTAGTAGACCTAAGTATTCATTAAGTACCACCATAATGACATCATTAAATACAGTAGTGTAGTAGACCTAAGTATTCATTAAGTACCACCATAATGACATTAAATACAGTAGTGTAGTAGACCTAAGTATTCATTAAGTACCACCATAATGACAATAAAATACAGTAGTGTAGTAGACCTAAGTATTCATTAAGTACCACCATAATGACATCATTAAATACAGTAGTGTAGTAGACCTAAGTATTCATTAAGTACCACCATAATGACAACATTAAATACAGTAGTGTAGTAGACCTAAGTATTCATTAAGTACCACCATAATGACAACATTAAATACAGTAGTGTAGTAGACTTAAGTATTCATTAAGTACCACCATGACAATAAAATACAGTTGTGTAGTAGACTTAAGTATTCATTAAGTACCACCATAATGACAACATTAAATACAGTAGTGTAGTAGACCTAAGTATTCATTAAGTACCACCATAATGACATTAAATACAGTAGTGTAGTAGACCTAAGTATTCATTAAGTACCACCATAATGACAATAAAATACAGTAGTGTAGTAGACCTAAGTATTCATTAAGTACCACCATAATGACATCATTAAATACAGTAGTGTAGTAGACCTAAGTATTCATTAAGTACCACCATAATGACAATAAAATACAGTAGTGTAGTAGACCTAAGTATTCATTAAGAACCACCATAATGACATCATTAAATACAGTAGTGTAGTAGACTTAAGTATTCATTAAGTACCACCATAATGACAACATTAAATACAGTAGTGTAGTAGACTTAAGTATTCATTAAGTACCACCATAATGACAATAAAATACAGTTGTGTATTAGACCTAAGTATTCATTAAGTACCACCATAATGACAATAAAATACAGTAGTGTAGTAGACTTAAGTATTCATCAAGTACCACCATAATGACAATAAAATACACTTGTGTAGTAGACTTAAGTATTCATTAAGTACCACCATAATGACAATAAAATACAGTTGTGTATTAGACCTAAGTATTCATTAAGTACCACCATAATGACAATAAAATACAGTAGTGTAGTAGACTTAAGTATTCATCAAGTACCACCATAATGACAATAAAATACACTTGTGTAGTAGACTTAAGCATTCATTAAGTACCACCATAATGACAACATTAAATACAGTAGTGTAGTAGACCTAAGTATTCATTAAGTACCACCATAATGACAACATTAAATACAGTAGTGTAGTAGACTTAAGTATTCATTAAGTACCACCATAATGACAATAAAATACAGTTGTGTATTAGACCTAAGTATTCATTAAGTACCACCATAATGACAACATTGAATACAGTAGTGTAGTACACCTAAGTATTCATTAAGTACCACCATAATGACAATAAAATACAGTTGTGTGGTAGACTTAAGTATTCATTAAGTACCACCATAATGACAATAAAATACAGTAGTGTAGTAGACCTAAGTATTCATTAAGTACCACCATAATGACATCATTAAATACAGTAGAGTAGTAGACCTAAGTATTCATTAAGTACCACCATAATGACAACATTAAATACAGTAGTGTAGTACACCCAAGTATTCATTAAGTACCACCATAATGACAATAAAATACAGTAGTGTAGTAGACTTAAGTATTCATTAAGTACCACCATAATGACAACATTAAATACAGTAGTGTAGTAGACCTAAGTATTCATTAAGTACCACCATAATGACAACATCAAATACAGTAGTGTAGTAGACCTAAGTATTCATTAAGTACCACCATAATGACAACATTAAATACAGTAGTGTAGTAGACCTAAGTATTCATTAAGTACCACCATAATGACAACATTAAATACAGTAGTGTAGTAGACCTAAGTATTCATTAAGTACCACCATAATGACAATAAAATACAGTTGTGTAGTAGACCTAAGTATTCATTAAGTACCACCATAATGACAACATTAAATACAGTAGTGTAGTAGACCTAAGTATTCATTAAGTACCACCATAATGACAACATTAAATACAGTAGTGTAGTAGACCTAAGTATTCATTAAGTACCACCATAATGACAACATTAAATACAGTAGTGTAGTAGACCTAAGTATTCATTAAGTACCACCATAATGACAACATTAAATACAGTAGTGTAGTAGACTTAAGTATTCATTAAGTACCACCATAATGACAACATTAAATACAGTAGTGTAGTAGACTTAAGTATTCATTAAGTACCACCATAATGACAACATTAAATACAGTAGTGTAGTAGACTTAAGTATTCATTAAGTACCACCATAATGACAATAAAATACAGTAGTGTAGTAGACCTAAGTATTCATTAAGTACCACCATAATGACAACA
Source organism: Entelurus aequoreus (assembly GCF_033978785.1). NCBI lineage: Eukaryota > Metazoa > Chordata > Actinopteri > Syngnathiformes > Syngnathidae > Entelurus > Entelurus aequoreus. The sequence continues at coordinate 10,147,705 of NC_084758.1, forward strand.
TTAAATACAGTAGTGTAGTAGACTTAAGTATTCATTAAGTACCACCATAATGACAATAAAATACAGTAGTGTAGTAGACCTAAGTATTCATTAAGTACCACCATAATGACAACATTAAATACAGTAGTGTAGTAGACTTAAGTATTCATTAAGTACCACCATAATGACAATAAAATACAGTAGTGTAGTAGACCTAAGTATTCATTAAGTACCACCATAATGACAACATTAAATACAGTAGTGTAGTAGACCTATGTATTCATTAAGTACCACCATAATGACAACATTAACATACAGTAGTGTAGTACACCTAAGTATTCATTAAGTACCACCATAATGACATCATTAAATACAGTAGTGTAGTAGACTTAAGTATTCATTAAGTACCACCATAATGACAACATTAAATACAGTAATGTAGGAGACCTAAGTATTCATTAAGCACCACCATAATGACAACATTAAATACAGTAGTGTAGTAGACTTAAGTATTCATTAAGTACCACCATAATGACAACATTAAATACAGTAGTGTAGTAGACTTAAGTATTCATTAAGTACCACCATAATGACAACATTAAATACAGTAGTGTAGTACACCTAAGTATTCATTAAGTACCACCATAATGACAATAAAATACAGTTGTGTGGTAGACTTAAGTATTCATTAAGTACCACCATAATGACAATAAAATACAGTAGTGTAGTATACTTAAGTATTCATTAAGTACCACCATGATGACAACATTAAATACAGTAGTGTAGTAGACCTAAGTATTCATTAAGTACCACCATAATGACAATAAAATACAGTAGTGTAGTAGACCTAAGTATTCATTAAGTACCACCATAATGACATCATTAAATACAGTAGTGTAGTAGACCTAAGTATTCATTAAGTACCACCATAATGACAACATCAAATACAGTAGTGTAGTAGACCTAAGTATTCATTAAGTACCACCATAATGACAACATTAAATACAGTAGTGTAGTAGACCTAAGTATTCATTATGTAACACCATCATGACAACATTAAATACAGTAGTGTAGTAGACCTAAGTATTCATTAAGTACCACGATAATGACAACATTAAATACAGTAGTGTAGTAGACTTAAGTATTCATTAAGTACCACCATAATGACAATAAAATACAGTTGTGTGGTAGACTTAAGTATTCATTAAGTACCACCATAATGACAATAAAATACAGTAGTGTAGTAGACCTAAGTATTCATTAAGTACCACCATAATGACAATAAAATACAGTTGTGTAGTAGACCTAAGTATTCATTAAGTACCACCATAATGACAATAAAATACAGTTGTGTAGTAGACCTAAGTATTCATTAAGTACCACCATAATGACATCATTAAATACAGTAGTGTAGTAGACCTAAGTATTCATTAAGTACCACCATAATGACAATAAAATACAGTAGTGTAGTAGACCTAAGTATTCATTAAGTACCACCATAATGACAACATTAAATACAGTAGTGTAGTACACCTAAGTATTCATTAAGTACCACCATAATGACAATAAAATACAGTAGTGTAGTACACCTAAGTATTCATTAAGTACCACCATAATGACAATAAAATACAGTAGTGTAGTACACCTAAGTATTCATTAAGTACCACCATAATGACAATAAAATACAGTTGTGTGGTAGACTTAAGTATTCATTAAGTACCACCATAATGACAATAAAATACAGTAGTGTAGTAGACTTAAGTATTCATTAAGTACCACCATAATGACAATAAAATACAGTTGTGTGGTAGACTTAAGTATTCATTAAGTACCACCATAATGACAATAAAATACAGTAGTGTAGTAGACCTAAGTATTCATTAAGTACCACCATAATGACAATAAAATACAGTAGTGTAGTAGACTTAAGTATTCATTAAGTACCACCATGATGACAACATTAAATACAGTAGTGTAGTAGACCTAAGTATTCATTAAGTACCACCATAATGACAATAAAATACAGTAGTGTAGTAGACCTAAGTATTCATTAAGTACCACCATAATGACATCATTAAATACAGTAGTGTAGTAGACCTAAGTATTCATTAAGTACCTCCATAATGACATTAAAATACAGTAGTGTAGTAGACCTAAGTATTCATTAAGTACCACCATAGTGACAACATTAAATACAGTAGTGTAGTAGACTTAAGTATTCATTAAGTACCACCATCATGACAATAAAATACAGTAGTGTAGTAGACCTAAGTATTCATTAAGTACCACCATAATGACATCATTAAATACAGTAGTGTAGGGGACCTAAGTATTCATTAAGTACCACCATAATGACAATAAAATACAGTAGTGTAGTAGACCTAAGTATTCATTAAGTACCACCATAATGACAACATTAAATACAGTAGTGTAGTACACCCAAGTATTCATTAAGTACCACCATAATGACAACATTAAATACAGTAGTGTAGTAGACCTAAGTATTCATTAAGTACCACCATAATGACAACATCAAATACAGTAGTGTAGTAGACCTAAGTATTCATTAAGTACCACCATAATGACAACATTAAATACAGTAGTGTAGTAGACCTAAGTATTCATTAAGTACCACCATAATGACAACATTAAATACAGTAGTGTAGTAGACCTAAGTATTCATTAAGTACCACCATAATGACAACATTAAATACAGTAGTGTAGTAGACCTAAGTATTCATTATGTACCACCATCATGACAACATTAAATACAGTAGTGTAGTAGACCTAAGTATTCATTAAGTACCACCATAATGACAACATTAAATACAGTAGTGTAGGAGACCTAAGTATTCATTAAGTACCACCATAATGACAACATTAAATACAGTAGTGTAGTAGACCTAAGTATTCATTAAGTACCACCATGACAACATTAAATACAGTAGTGTAGTAGACCTAAGTATTCATTAAGTACCATCCTGATGACAACATTAAATACAGTAGTGTAGTAGACCTAAGTATTCATTAAGTACCACCATGACAACATTAAATACAGTAGTGTAGTAGACCTAAGTATTCATTAAGTACCATCCTGATGACAACATTAAATACAGTAGTGTAGTAGACCTAAGTATTCATTAAGTACCACCATAATGACATCATTAAATACAGTAGTGTAGTAGACCTAAGTATTCATTAAGTACCACCATAATGACATCATTAAATACAGTAGTGTAGTAGACCTAAGTATTCATTAAGTACCACCATAATGACAACATTAAATACAGTAGTGTAGTAGACCTAAGTATTCATTAAGTACCACCATGACAATAAAATACAGTTGTGTAGTAGACTTAAGTATTCATTAAGTACCACCATAATGACAACATTAAATACAGTAGTGTAGTAGACCTAAGTATTCATTAAGTACCACCATAATGACATTAAATACAGTAGTGTAGTAGACCTAAGTATTCATTAAGTACCACCATAATGACAATAAAATACAGTAGTGTAGTAGACCTAAGTATTCATTAAGTACCACCATAATGACATCATTAAATACAGTAGTGTAGTAGACCTAAGTATTCATTAAGTACCACCATAATGACATTAAATACAGTAGTGTAGTAGACCTAAGTATTCATTAAGTACCACCATAATGACAATAAAATACAGTAGTGTAGTAGACCTAAGTATTCATTAAGTACCACCATAATGACATCATTAAATACAGTAGTGTAGTAGACCTAAGTATTCATTAAGTACCACCATAATGACAACATTAAATACAGTAGTGTAGTAGACCTAAGTATTCATTAAGTACCACCATAATGACAACATTAAATACAGTAGTGTAGTAGACTTAAGTATTCATTAAGTACCACCATGACAATAAAATACAGTTGTGTAGTAGACTTAAGTATTCATTAAGTACCACCATAATGACAACATTAAATACAGTAGTGTAGTAGACCTAAGTATTCATTAAGTACCACCATAATGACATTAAATACAGTAGTGTAGTAGACCTAAGTATTCATTAAGTACCACCATAATGACAATAAAATACAGTAGTGTAGTAGACCTAAGTATTCATTAAGTACCACCATAATGACATCATTAAATACAGTAGTGTAGTAGACCTAAGTATTCATTAAGTACCACCATAATGACATTAAATACAGTAGTGTAGTAGACCTAAGTATTCATTAAGTACCACCATAATGACAATAAAATACAGTAGTGTAGTAGACCTAAGTATTCATTAAGTACCACCATCATGACAACATTAAATACAGTAGTGTAGTAGACCTAAGTATTCATTAAGTACCACCATCATGACTACATTAAATACAGTAGTGTAGTAGACCTAAGTATTCATTAAGTACCACCATAGTGACAACATTAAATACAGTAGTGTAGTAGACCTAAGTATTCATTAAGTACCACCATAATGACAAAATTAAATACAGTAGTGTAGTAGACTTAAGTATTCATTAAGTACCACCATAATGACAATAAAATACAGTAGTGTAGTACACCTAAGTATTCATTAAGTACCACCATAATGACAATAAAATACAGTAGTGTAGTAGACTTAAGTATTCATTAAGTACCACCATAATGACAACATTAAATACAGTAGTGTAGTAGACCTAAGTATTCATTAAGTACCACCATAATGACAATAAAATACAGTAGTGTAGTAGACCTAAGTATTTATTAAGTACCACCATAATGACAACATTAAATACAGTAGTGTAGTAGACCTAAGTATTCATTAAGTACCTATAATGACAATAAAATACAGTAGTGTAGTAGACTTAAGTATTCATTAAGTACCACCATAATGACAATAAAATACAGTAGTGTTGTAGACCTAAGTATTCATTAAGTACCACCATAATGACAACATTAAATACAGTAGTGTAGTACACCTAAGTATTCATTAAGTACCACCATAATGATAATAAAATACAGTTGTGTGGTAGACTTAAGTATTCATTAAGTACCACCATAATGACATTAAAATACAGTTGTGTAGTAGACTTAAGTATTCATTAAGTACCACCATAATGACAATAAAATACAGTAGTGTAGTAGACTTAAGTATTCATTAAGTACCACCATAATGACAACATTAAATACAGTAGTGTAGTAGACCTAAGTATTCATTAAGTACCACCATAATGACAACATTAAATACAGTAGTGTAGTAGACCTTAGTATTCATTAAGTACCACCATAATGACAACATTAAATACAGTAGTGTAGTAGACCTAAGTATTCATTAAGTACCACCATAATGACATCATTAAATACAGTAGTGTAGTAGACCTAAGTATTCATTAAGTACCACCATAATGACAACATTAAATACAGTAGTGTAGTAGACCTAAGTATTCATTAAGTACCACCATAATGACAACATTAAATACAGTAGTGTAGTAGACCTAAGTATTCATTAAGTACCACCATAATGACATTAAAATACAGTAGTGTAGTAGACTTAAGTATTCATTAAGTACCACCATAATGACAACATTAAATACAGTAGTGTAGTAGACCTAAGTATTCATTAAGTACCACCATCATGACAACATTAAATACAGTAGTGTAGTAGACCTAAGCATTCATTAAGTACCACAATAAAGACAACATTAAATACAGTACTGTAGTAGACCTAAGTATTCATTAAGTACCACCATCATGACAACATTAAATACAGTAGTGTAGTAGACTTAAGTATTCATTAAGTACCACCATCATGACTACATTAAATACAGTAGTGTAGTAGACCTAAGTATTCATTAAGTACCACCATAATGACAACATTAAATACAGTAGTGTAGTACACCCAAGTATTCATTAAGTACCACCATAATGACAATAAAATACAGTAGTGTAGTAGACCTAAGTATTCATTAAGTACCACCATAATGACATCATTAAATACAGTAGTGTAGTAGACCTAAGTATTCATTAAGTACCACCATAATGACATTAAAATACAGTAGTGTAGTAGACCTAAGTATTCATTAAGTACCACCATAGTGACAACATTAAATACAGTAGTGTAGTAGACTTAAGTATTCATTAAGTACCACCATAATGACAATAAAATACAGTAGTGTAGGAGACCTAAGTATTCATTAAGTACCACCATCATGACAATAAAATACAGTAGTGTAGTAGACCTAAGTATTCATTAAGTACCACCATAATGACATCATTAAATACAGTAGTGTAGTAGACCTAAGTATTCATTAAGTACCACCATAATGACAACATTAAATACAGTAGTGTAGTACACCCAAGTATTCATTAAGTACCACCATAATGACAATAAAATACAGTAGTGTAGTAGACTTAAGTATTCATTAAGTACCACCATAATGACAACATTAAATACAGTAGTGTAGTAGACCTAAGTATTCATTAAGTACCACCATAATGACAACATTAAATACAGTAGTGTAGTAGACCTAAGTATTCATTAAGTACCACCATAATGACAACATCAAATACAGTAGTGTAGTAGACCTAAGTATTCATTAAGTACCACCATAATGACAACATTAAATACAGTAGTGTAGTAGACCTAAGTATTCATTAAGTACCACCATAATGACAATAAAATACAGTAGTGTAGTAGACTTAAGTATTCATTAAGTACCACCATAATGACAACATTAAATACAGTAGTGTAGTAGACCTAAGTATTCATTAAGTACCACCATAATGACAATAAAATACAGTAGTGTAGTAGACCTAAGTATTCATTAAGTACCACCATAATGACAATAAAATACAGTAGTGTAGTAGACCTAAGTATTCATTAAGTACCACCATAATGACATTAAAATACAGTAGTGTAGTAGACTTAAGTATTCATTAAGTACCACCATCATGACAACATTAAATACGGTAGTGTAGTACACCTAAGTATTCATTAAGTACCACCATCATGACAACATTAAATACAGTAGTGTAGTAGACCTAAATATTCATTAAGTACCACCATAATGACATTAAAATACAGTAGTGTAGTAGACTTAAGTATTCATTAAGTACCACCATAATGACAACATTAAATACAGTAGTGTAGTAGACCTAAGTATTCATTAAGTACCACCATAATGACAACATTAAATACAGTAGTGTAGTAGACCTAAGTATTCATTAAGTACCACCATAATGACATTAAAATACAGTAGTGTAGTAGACTTAAGTATTCATTAAGTACCACCATCATGACAACATTAAATACAGTAGTGTAGTAGACCTAAGTATTCATTAAGTACCACCATCATGACAACATTAAATACAGTAGTGTAGTAGACCTAAGTATTCATTAAGTACCACCATAAAGACATTAAAATACAGTAGTGTAGTAGACCTAAGTATTCATTAAGTACCACCATAATGACAACATTAAATACAGTAGTGTAGTAGACTTAAGTTTCATTAGGTACCACCATAATGACAACATTAAATACAGTAGTGTAATAGACCTAAGTATTCATTAAGTACCACCATAATGACTACATTAAATACAGTAGTGTAGTAGACCTAAGTATTCATTAAGTACCACCATCATGACAACATTAAATACAGTAGTGTAGTAGACCTAAGTATTCATTAAGTACCACCATAATGACAATAAAATACAGTAGTGTAATAGACCTAAGTATTCATTAAGTACCACCATCATGACAACATTAAATACAGTAGTGTAGTTGACCTAAGTATTCATTAAACAACATTAAATACAGTAGTGTAGTAGACCTAAGTATTCATTAAGTACCACCATAATGACATTAAATACAGTAGTGTAGTAGACCTAAGTATTCATTAAGTACCACCATAATGACAACATTAAATACAGTAGTGTAGTACAAAAGTATTCATTAAGTACCACCATAATGACAACATTAAATACAGTAGTGTAGTAGACCTAAGTATTCATTAAGTACCACCATAATGACAACATTAAATACAGTAGTGTAGTAGACCTAAGTATTCATTAAGTACCACCATAATGACAATAAAATACAGTAGTGTAGTAGACCTAAGTATTCATTAAGTACCACCATAATGACAACATTAAATACAGTAGTGTAGTAGACCTAAGTATTCATTAAGTACCACCATAATGACATTAAATACAGTAGTGTAGTAGACCTAAGTATTCATTAAGTACCACCATAATGACAACATTAAATACAGTAGTGTAGTAGACGTAAGTATTCATTAAGTACCACCATAATGACAACATTAAATACAGTAGTGTAGTAGACGTAAGTATTCATTAAGTACCACCATAATGACAACATTAAATACAGTAGTGTAGTAGACCTAAGTATTCATTAAGTACCACCATAATGACAACATTAAATACAGTAGTGTAGTAGACCTAAGTATTCATTAAGTACCACCATAATGACAATAAAATACAGTAGTGTAGTAGACCTAAGTATTCATTAAGTACCACCATAATGACATTAAATACAGTAGTGTAGTAGACTTAAGTATTCATTAAGTACCACCATCATGACAACATTAAATACAGTAGTGTAGTAGACCTAAGTATTCATTAAGTACCACCATAATGACTACATTAAATACAGTAGTGTAGTAGACCTAAGTATTCATTAAGTACCACCATAATGACAACATTAAATACAGTAGTGTAGTACAAAAGTATTCATTAAGTACCACCATAATGACAACATTAAATACAGTAGTGTAGTAGACCTAAGTATTCATTACGTACCACCATAATGACAACATTAAATACAGTAGTGTAGTACAAAAGTATTCATTAAGTACCACCATAATGACAACATTAAATACAGTAGTGTAGTAGACCTAAGTATTCATTAAGTACCACCATCATGACAACATTAAATAAAGTAGTGTAGTAGACCTAAGTATTCATTAAGTACCACCATAATGACATCATTAAATACAGTAGTGTAGTAGACCTAAGTATTCATTAAGTACCACCATCATGACAACATTAAATACAGTAGTGTAGTAGACCTAAGTATTCATTAAGTACCACCATAATGACAATAAAATACAGTAGTGTAGTAGACCCGAGTATTCATTAAGTACCACCATAATGACAACATTAAATACAGTAGTGTAGTAGACTTAAGTATTCATTAAATACCACCATCATGACAACATTAAATAAAGTAGTGTAGTAGACCTAAGTATTCATTAAGTACCACCATAATGACATCATTAAATACAGTAGTGTAGTAGACCTAAGTATTCATTAAGTACCACCATCATGACAACATTAAATACAGTAGTGTAGTAGACCTAAGTATTCATTAAGTACCACCATAATGACAATAAAATACAGTAGTGTAGTAGACCCGAGTATTCATTAAGTACCACCATCATGACAACATTAAGTAAAGTAGTGTAGTAGACTTAAGTATTCATTAAGTACCACCATCATGACAACATTAAATACAGTAGTGTAGTAGACCTAAGTATTCATTAAGTACCACCATCATGACAACATTAAATACAGTAGTGTAGTAGACCTAAGTATTCATTAAGTACCACCATCATGACAACATTAAATACAGTAGTGTAGTAGACCTAAGTATTCATTAAGTACCACCATCATGACAACATTAAATAAAGTAGTGTAGTAGACTTAAGTATTCATTAAGTACCACCATAATGACAATAAAATACAGTAGTGTAGTAGACCTAAGTATTCATTAAGTACCACCATCATGACAACATTAAATACAGTAGTGTAGTAGACCTAAGTATTCATTAAGTACCACCATCATGACAACATTAAATACAGTAGTGTAGTAGACCTAAGTATTCATTAAGTACCACCATCATGACAACATTAAATACAGTAGTGTAGTAGACCTAAGTATTCATTAAGTACCACCATCATGACAACATTAAATACAGTAGTGTAGTAGACCTAAGTATTCATTAAGTACCACCATCATGACAACATTAAATACAGTAGTGTAGTAGACCTAAGTATTCATTAAGTACCACCATCATGACAACATTAAATACAGTAGTGTAGTAGACCTAAGTATTCATTAAGTACCACCATCATGACAACATTAAATACAGTAGTGTAGTAGACTTAAGTATTCATTAAGTACCACCATCATGACAACATTAAATACAGTAGTGTAGTAGACTTAAGTATTCATTAAGTACCACCATCATGACAACATTAAATACAGTAGTGTAGTAGACCTAAGTATTCATTAAGTACCACCATCATGACAACATTAAATACAGTAGTGTAGTAGACCTAAGTATTCATTAAACAACATTAAATACAGTAGTGTAGTAGACCTAAGTATTCATTAAGTACCACCATCATGACAACATTAAATACAGTAGTGTAGTAGACCTAAGTATTCATTAAACAACATTAAATACAGTAGTGTAGCAGACCTAAGTATTCATTAAGTACCACCATCATGACAACATTAAATACAGTAGTGTAGTAGACCTAAGTATTCATTAAACAACATTAAATACAGTAGTGTAGTAGACCTAAGTATTCATTAAGTACCACCATCATGACAACATTAAATACAGTAGTGTAGTAGACCTAAGTATTCATTAAGTACCACCATCATGACAACATTAAATACAGTAGTGTAGTAGACTTAAGTATTCATTAAGTACCACCATCATGACAACATTAAATACAGTAGTGTAGTAGACTTAAGTATTCATTAAGTACCACCATCATGACAACATTAAATACAGTAGTGTAGTAGACCTAAGTATTCATTAAGTACCACCATCATGACAACATTAAATACAGTAGTGTAGTAGACCTAAGTATTCATTAAGTACCACCATAATGACAACATTAAATACAGTAGTGTAGTAGACCTAAGTATTCATTAAGTACCACCATAATGACAACATTAAATACAGTAGTGTAGTAGACCTAAGTATTCATTAAGTACCACCATAATGACATTAAAATACAGTAGTGTAGTAGACCTAAGTATTCATTAAGTACCACCATAATGACAACATTAAATACAGTAGTGTAGTAGACCTAAGTATTCATTAAGTACCACCATAATGACATTAAAATACAGTAGTGTAGTAGACCTAAGTATTCATTAAGTACCACCATAATGACAACATTAAATACAGTAGTGTAGTAGACCTAAGTATTCATTAAGTACCACCATAATGACATTAAAATACAGTAGTGTAGTAGACCTAAGTATTCATTAAGTACCACCATAATGACAATAAAATACAGTAGTGTAGTAGACCTAAGTATTCATTAAGTACCACCATAATGACAATAAAATACAGTAGTGTAGTAGACCTAAGTATTCATTAAGTACCACCATCATGACAACATTAAATACAGTAGTGTAGTAGACCTAAGTATTCATTAAGTACCACCATCATGACAACATTAAATACAGTAGTGTAGTAGACCTAAGTATTCATTAAGTACCACCATCATGACAACATTAAATACAGTAGTGTAGTAGACCTAAGTATTCATTAAGTACCACCATCATGACAACATTAAATACAGTAGTGTAGTAGACCTAAGTATTCATTAAGTACCACCATAATGACAATAAAATACAGTAGTGTAGTAGACCTAAGTATTCATTAAGTACCACCATCATGACAACATTAAATACAGTAGTGTAGTAGACCTAAGTATTCATTAAGTACCACCATAATGACAATAAAATACAGTAGTGTAGTAGACCTAAGTATTCATTAAGTACCACCATAAAGACATTAAAATACAGTAGTGTAGTAGACCTAAGTATTCATTAAGTACCACCATAATGACAACATTAAATACAGTAGTGTAGTAGACCTAAGTATTCATTAAGTACCACCATAATGACAACATTAAATACAGTAGTGTAGTAGACCTAAGTATTCATTAAGTACCACCATAATGACAATAAAATACAGTAGTGTAGTAGACTTAAGTATTCATTAAGTACCACCATAATGACAACATTAAATACAGTAGTGTAGTAGACCTAAGTATTCATTAAGTACCACCATAAAGACATTAAAATACAGTAGTGTAGTAGACCTAAGTATTCATTAAGTACCACCATAATGACATTAAAATACAGTAGTGTAGTAGACTTAAGTATTCATTAAGTACCACCATAATGACAACATTAAATACAGTAGTGTAGTACACCTAAGTATTCATTAAATACCACCATAATGACAACATTAAATAAAGTAGTGTAGTAGACCTAAGTATTCATTAAGTACCACCATCATGACAACATTAAATACAGTAGTGTAGTAGACCTAAGTATTCATTAAGTACCACCATCATGACAACATTAAATACAGTAGTGTAGTACACCTAAGTATTCATTAAGTACCACCATAATGACATTAAATACAGTAGTGTAGTAGACCTAAGTATTCATTAAGTACCACCATAGTGACAAGATTAAATACAGTAGTGTAGTAGACCTAAGTATTCATTAAGTACCACCATAATGACATTAAAATACAGTAGTGTAGTAGACTTAAGTATTCATTAAGTACCACCATAGTGACAACATTAAATACAGTAGTGTAGTAGACTTAAGTATTCATTAAGTACCACCATAGTGACAACATTAAATACAGTAGTGTAGTAGACTTAAGTATTCATTAAGTACCACCATAATGACATTAAAATACAGTAGTGTAGTAGACTTAAGTATTCATTAAGTACCACCATAGTGACAACATTAAATACAGTAGTGTAGTAGACTTAAGTATTCATTAAGTACCACCATAATGACATTAAAATACAGTAGTGTAGTAGACTTAAGTATTCATTAAGTACCACCATAGTGACAACATTAAATACAGTAGTGTAGTAGACTTAAGTATTCATTAAGTACCACCATAATGACAACATTAAATACAGTAGTGTAGTAGACTTAAGTATTCATTAAGTACCACCATCATGACAACATTAAATACAGTAGTGTAGTAGACCTAAGTATTCATTAAGTACCACCATAATGACATTAAAATACAGTAGTCTAGTAGACTTAAGTATTCATTAAGTACCACCATAATGACAACATTAAATACAGTAGTGTAGTAGACCTAAGTATTCATTAAGTACCACCATAATGACAACATTAAATACAGTAGTGTAGTACACCTAAGTATTCATTAAGTACCACCATAATGACAATAAAATACAGTAGTGTAGTAGACCTAAGTATTCATTAAGTACCACCATAATGACATTAAAATACAGTAGTGTAGTAGACTTAAGTATTCATTAAGTACCACCATAATGACAACATTAAATACGGTAGTGTAGTAGACCTAAGTATTCATTAAGTACCACCATAAAGACATTAAAATACAGTAGTGTAGTAGACTTAAGTATTCATTAAGTACCACCATAATGACATTAAAATACAGTAGTGTAGTAGACTTAAGTATTCATTAAGTACCACCATAATGACAACATTAAATACAGTAGTGTAGTAGACCTAAGTATTCATTAAGTACCACCATCATGACAACATTAAATACAGTAGTGTAGTAGACCTAAGTATTCATTAAGTACCACCATAATGACAACATTAAATACAGTAGTGTAGTAGACCTAAGTATTCATTAAGTACCACCATAATGACAACATTAAATACAGTAGTGTAGTAGACCTAAGTATTCATTAAGTACCACCATAATGACAACATTAAATACAGTAGTGTAGTAGACCTAAGTATTCATTAAGTACCACCATAATGACAACATTAAATACAGTAGTGTAGTAGACCCGAGTATTCATTAAGTACCACCATCATGACAACATTAAATACAGTAGTGTAGTAGACCTAAGTATTCATTAAGTACCACCATAATGACATTAAAATACAGTAGTGTAGTAGACCTAAGTATTCATTAAGTACCACCATAGTGACAACATTAAATACAGTAGTGTAGTAGACCTAAGTATTCATTAAGTACCACCATAATGACATTAAAATACAGTAGTGTAGTAGACTTAAGTATTCATTAAGTACCACCATAATGACATTAAAATACAGTAGTGTAGTAGACCTAAGTATTCATTAAGTACCACCATAATGACAACATTAAATACAGTAGTGTAGTAGACCTAAGTATTCATTAAGTACCACCATAATGACATTAAAATACAGTAGTGTAGTAGACCTAAGTATTCATTAAGTACCACCATAGTGACAACATTAAATACAGTAGTGTAGTAGACCTAAGTATTCATTAAGTACCACCATAATGACAACATTAAATACAGTAGTGCAGTAGACCTAAGTATTCATTAAGTACCACCATAGTGACAACATTAAATACAGTAGTGTAGTAGACCTAAGTATTCATTAAGTACCACCATAATGACAACATTAAATACAGTAGTGCAGTAGACCTAAGTATTCATTAAGTACCACCATAATGACAACATTAAATACAGTAGTGTAGTAGACCTAAGTATTCATTAAGTACCACCATAATGACAACATTAAATACAGTAGTGCAGTAGACCTAAGTATTCATTAAGTACCACCATAGTGACAACATTAAATACAGTAGTGTAGTAGACTTAAGTATTCATTAAGTACCACCATCATGACAACATTAAATACAGTAGTGTAGTAGACCTAAGTATTCATTAAACAACATTAAATACAGTAGTGTAGTAGACTTAAGTATTCATTAAGTACCACCATAATGACAATAAAATACAGTAGTGTAGTAGACCCGAGTATTCATTAAGTACCACCATAATGACATCATTAAATACAGTAGTGTAGTAGACCTAAGTATTCATTAAGTACCACCATAATGACAATAAAATACAGTAGTGTAGTAGACTTAAGTATTCATTAAGTACCACCATAATGACAACATTAAATACAGTAGTGTAGTAGACCTAAGTATTCATTAAGTACCACCATCATGACAACATTAAATACAGTAGTGTAGTAG
This sequence comes from Entelurus aequoreus, assembly GCF_033978785.1. Classification (NCBI taxonomy): domain Eukaryota; kingdom Metazoa; phylum Chordata; class Actinopteri; order Syngnathiformes; family Syngnathidae; genus Entelurus; species Entelurus aequoreus. The sequence continues at coordinate 10,162,708 of NC_084758.1, forward strand.
ACCTAAGTATTCATTAAACAACATTAAATACAGTAGTGTAGTAGACCTAAGTATTCATTAAGTACCACCATCATGACAACATTAAATACAGTAGTGTAGTAGACCTAAGTATTCATTAAGTACCACCATCATGAGAACATTAAATACAGTAGTGTAGTAGACCTAAGTATTCATTAAGTACCACCATAGTGACAAGATTAAATACAGTAGTGTAGTAGACCTAAGTATTCATTAAGTACCACCATAGTGACAAGATTAAATACAGTAGTGTAGTAGACCTAAGTATTCATTAAGTACCACCATCATGACAACATTAAATACAGTAGTGTAGTACACCTAAGTATTCATTAAGTACCACCATAATGACATTAAATACAGTAGTGTAGTAGACCTAAGTATTCATTAAGTACCCCATAATGACAACATTAAATACAGTAGTGTAGTAGACCTAAGTATTCATTAAGTACCACCATAAAGACATTAAAATACAGTAGTGTAGTAGACTTAAGTATTCATTAAGTACCACCATAATGACATTAAAATACAGTAGTGTAGTAGACTTAAGTATTCATTAAGTACCACCATAATGACAATAAAATACAGTAGTGTAGTAGACCTAAGTATTCATTAAGTACCACCATAATGACAATAAAATACAGTAGTGTAGTAGACCTAAGTATTCATTAAGTACCACCATAATGACATTAAAATACAGTAGTGTAGTAGACTTAAGTATTCATTAAGTACCACCATAATGACAATAAAATACAGTAGTGTAGTAGACCTAAGTATTCATTAAGTACCACCATAATGACATTAAAATACAGTAGTGTAGTAGACTTAAGTATTCATTAAGTACCCCATAATGACAACATTAAATACAGTAGTGTAGTAGACCTAAGTATTCATTAAGTACCACCATAATGACAACATTAAATTCAGTAGTGTAGTAGACCTAAGTATTCATTAAGTACCACCATAAAGACATTAAAATACAGTAGTGTAGTAGACTTAAGTATTCATTAAGTACCACCATAATGACAATAAAATACAGTAGTGTAGTAGACCTAAGTATTCATTAAGTACCACCATAATGACATTAAAATACAGTAGTGTAGTAGACTTAAGTATTCATTAAGTACCACCATAATGACAACATTAAATACAGTAGTGTAGTAGACTTAAGTATTCATTAAGTACCACCATCATGACAACATTAAATACAGTAGTGTAGTAGACTTAAGTATTCATTAAGTACCACCATCATGACAACATTAAATACAGTAGTGTAGTAGACCTAAGTATTCATTAAGTACCACCATCATGACAACATTAAATACAGTAGTGTAGTAGACCTAAGTATTCATTAAGTACCACCATAATGACATTAAAATACAGTAGTGTAGTAGACTTAAGTATTCATTAAGTACCACCATAATGACAACATTAAATACAGTAGTGTAGTAGACGTAAGTTTTCATTAAGTACCACCATAATGACAACATTAAATACAGTAGTGTAGTAGACTTAAGTATTCATTAAGTACCACCATAATGACAATAAAATACAGTAGTGTAGTAGACTTAAGTATTCATTAAGTACCACCATAATGACAACATTAAATACAGTAGTGTAGTAGACCTAAGTATTCATTAAGTACCACCATAAAGACATTAAATTACAGTAGTGTAGTAGACCTAAGTATTCATTAAGTACCACCATAATGACAACATTAAATACAGTAGTGTAGTAGACCTAAGTATTCATTAAGTACCACCATAATGACATTAAAATACAGTAGTGTAGTAGACTTAAGTATTCATTAAGTACCACCATAATGACAACATTAAATACAGTAGTGTAGTAGACCTAAGTATTCATTAAGTACCACCATAATGACAACATTAAATACAGTAGTGTAGTAGACCTAAGTATTCATTAAGTACCACCATAATGACAATAAAATACAGTAGTGTAGTAGACCTAAGTATTCATTAAGTACCACCATAATGACATTAAATACAGTAGTGTAGTAGACTTAAGTTTCATTAAGTACCACCATAATGACAACATTAAATACAGTAGTGTAGTAGACCTAAGTATTCATTAAGTACCACCATAATGACAATAAAATACAGTAGTGTAGTAGACCTAAGTATTCATTAAGTACCACCATAATGACATTAAATACAGTAGTGTAGTAGACTTAAGTATTCATTAAGTACCACCATCATGACAACATTAAATACAGTAGTGTAGTAGACGTAAGTATTCATTAAGTACCACCATAATGACAACATTAAATACAGTAGTGTAGTAGACGTAAGTATTCATTAAGTACCACCATAATGACTACATTAAATACAGTAGTGTAGTAGACCTAAGTATTCATTAAGTACCACCATAATGACAACATTAAATACAGTAGTGTAGTAGACCTAAGTATTCATTAAGTACCACCATAATGACAACATTAAATACAGTAGTGTAGTAGACCTAAGTATTCATTAAGTACCACCATAATGACAACATTAAATACAGTAGTGTAGTAGACCTAAGTATTCATTAAGTACCACCATAATGACAACATTAAATACAGTAGTGTAGTAGACCTAAGTATTCATTACGTACCACCATAATGACAACATTAAATACAGTAGTGTAGTACAAAAGTATTCATTAAGTACCACCATAATGACAACATTAAATACAGTAGTGTAGTAGACCTAAGTATTCATTAAGTACCACCATAATGACAACATTAAATACAGTAGTGTAGTAGACCTAAGTATTCATTAAGTACCACCATCATGACAACATTAAATACAGTAGTGTAGTAGACGTAAGTATTCATTAAGTACCACCATAGTGACAACATTAAATACAGTAGTGTAGTAGACCTAAGTATTCATTAAGTACCACCATCATGACAACATTAAATACAGTAGTGTAGTAGACCTAAGTATTCATTAAACAACATTAAATACAGTAGTGTAGTAGACCTAAGTATTCATTAAGTACCACCATCATGACAACATTAAATAAAGTAGTGTAGTAGACTTAAGTATTCATTAAACAACATTAAATACAGTAGTGTAGTAGACCTAAGTATTCATTAAGTACCACCATCATGACAACATTAAATACAGTAGTGTAGTAGACCTAAGTATTCATTAAACAACATTAAATACAGTAGTGTAGTAGACCTAAGTATTCATTAAGTACCACCATCATGACAACATTAAATACAGTAGTGTAGTAGACCTAAGTATTCATTAAGTACCACCATCATGACAACATTAAATACAGTAGTGTAGTAGACCTAAGTATTCATTAAGTACCACCATAATGACATCATTAAATACAGTAGTGTAGTAGACCTAAGTATTCATTAAGTACCACCATAATGACAATAAAATACAGTAGTGTAGTAGACCCGAGTATTCATTAAGTACCACCATCATGACAACATTAAATACAGTAGTGTAGTAGACCTAAGTATTCATTAAGTACCACCATAATGACAACATTAAATACAGTAGTGTAGTAGACCTAAGTATTCATTAAGTACCACCATAATGACATTAAAATACAGTAGTGTAGTAGACCTAAGTATTCATTAAGTACCACCATAATGACAACATTAAATACAGTAGTGTAGTAGACTTAAGTATTCATTAAGTACCACCATGATGACAACATTAAATACAGTAGTGTAGTAGACCTAAGTATTCATTAAGTACCACCATAATGACAATAAAATACAGTAGTGTAGTAGACCTAAGTATTCATTAAGTACCACCATCATGACAACATTAAATACAGTAGTGTAGTAGACTTAAGTATTCATTAAGTACCACCATCATGACAACATTAAATACGGTAGTGTAGTAGACTTAAGTATTCATTAAGTACCACCATCATGACAACATTAAATACAGTAGTGTAGTAGACCTAAGTATTCATTAAGTACCACCATCATGACAACATTAAATACAGTAGTGTAGTAGACCTAAGTATTCATTAAGTACCACCATCATGACAACATTAAATACAGTAGTGTAGTAGACCTAAGTATTCATTAAGTACCACCATAATGACAATAAAATACAGTAGTGTAGTAGACCTAAGTATTCATTAAGTACCACCATCATGACAACATTAAATACAGTAGTGTAGTAGACCTAAGTATTCATTAAGTACCACCATAAAGACATTAAAATACAGTAGTGTAGTAGACCTAAGTATTCATTAAGTACCACCATAATGACAACATTAAATACAGTAGTGTAGTAGACCTAAGTATTCATTAAGTACCACCATAATGACAACATTAAATACAGTAGTGTAGTAGACCTAAGTATTCATTAAGTACCACCATAATGACAACATTAAATACAGTAGTGTAGTAGACCTAAGTATTCATTAAGTACCACCATAATGACAATAAAATACAGTAGTGTAGTAGACTTAAGTATTCATTAAGTACCACCATAATGACAACATTAAATACAGTAGTGTAGTAGACCTAAGTATTCATTAAGTACCACCATAAAGACATTAAAATACAGTAGTGTAGTAGACCTAAGTATTCATTAAGTACCACCATAATGACATTAAAATACAGTAGTGTAGTAGACTTAAGTATTCATTAAGTACCACCATAATGACAACATTAAATACAGTAGTGTAGTACACCTAAGTATTCATTAAATACCACCATAATGACAACATTAAATAAAGTAGTGTAGTAGACCTAAGTATTCATTAAGTACCACCATCATGACAACATTAAATACAGTAGTGTAGTAGACCTAAGTATTCATTAAGTACCACCATCATGACAACATTAAATACAGTAGTGTAGTACACCTAAGTATTCATTAAGTACCACCATAATGACATTAAATACAGTAGTGTAGTAGACCTAAGTATTCATTAAGTACCACCATAGTGACAAGATTAAATACAGTAGTGTAGTAGACCTAAGTATTCATTAAGTACCACCATAAAGACATTAAAATACAGTAGTGTAGTAGACTTAAGTATTCATTAAGTACCACCATAATGACATTAAAATACAGTAGTGTAGTAGACTTAAGTATTCATTAAGTACCACCATAGTGACAACATTAAATACAGTAGTGTAGTAGACTTAAGTATTCATTAAGTACCACCATAATGACATTAAAATACAGTAGTGTAGTAGACTTAAGTATTCATTAAGTACCACCATAATGACAACATTAAATACAGTAGTGTAGTAGACTTAAGTATTCATTAAGTACCACCATCATGACAACATTAAATACAGTAGTGTAGTAGACCTAAGTATTCATTAAGTACCACCATAATGACATTAAAATACAGTAGTCTAGTAGACTTAAGTATTCATTAAGTACCACCATAATGACAACATTAAATACAGTAGTGTAGTAGACCTAAGTATTCATTAAGTACCACCATAATGACAATAAAATACAGTAGTGTAGTAGACCTAAGTATTCATTAAGTACCACCATAATGACAACATTAAATACAGTAGTGTAGTAGACCTAAGTATTCATTAAGTACCACCATCATGACAACATTAAATACAGTAGTGTAGTAGACCTAAGTATTCATTAAGTACCACCATCATGACAACATTAAATACAGTAGTGTAGTAGACCTAAGTATTCATTAAGTACCACCATCATGACAACATTAAATACAGTAGTGTAGTAGACCTAAGTATTCATTAAGTACCACCATAATGACAACATTAAATACAGTAGTGTAGTAGACCTAAGTATTCATTAAGTACCACCATAATGACAACATTAAATACAGTAGTGTAGTAGACCTAAGTATTCATTAAGTACCACCATAATGACAACATTAAATACAGTAGTGTAGTAGACCTAAGTATTCATTAAGTACCACCATAATGGCAACATTAAATACAGTAGTGTAGTAGACCCGAGTATTCATTAAGTACCACCATCATGACAACATTAAATACAGTAGTGTAGTAGACCTAAGTATTCATTAAGTACCACCATAATGACATTAAAATACAGTAGTGTAGTAGACTTAAGTATTCATTAAGTACCACCATAATGACATTAAAATACAGTAGTGTAGTAGACCTAAGTATTCATTAAGTACCACCATAATGACAACATTAAATACAGTAGTGTAGTAGACCTAAGTATTCATTAAGTACCACCATAGTGACAACATTAAATACAGTAGTGTAGTAGACCTAAGTATTCATTAAGTACCACCATAATGACATTAAAATACAGTAGTGTAGTAGACCTAAGTATTCATTAAGTACCACCATAATGACATTAAAATACAGTAGTGCAGTAGACCTAAGTATTCATTAAGTACCACCATAGTGACAACATTAAATACAGTAGTGTAGTAGACCTAAGTATTCATTAAGTACCACCATAATGACAACATTAAATACAGTAGTGCAGTAGACCTAAGTATTCATTAAGTACCACCATAATGACAACATTAAATACAGTAGTGTAGTAGACCTAAGTATTCATTAAGTACCACCATAATGACAACATTAAATACAGTAGTGTAGTAGACCTAAGTATTCATTAAGTACCACCATAATGACAATAAAATACAGTAGTGTAGTAGACTTAAGTTTCATTAGGTACCACCATAATGACAACATTAAATACAGTAGTGTAATAGACTTAAGTATTCATTAAACAACATTAAATACAGTAGTGTAGTAGACCTAAGTATTCATTAAGTACCACCATAATGACAACATTAAATTCAGTAGTGTAGTAGACCTAAGTATTCATTAAGTACCACCATAATGACATTAAATACAGTAGTGTAGTAGACCTAAGTATTCATTAAGTACCACCATAATGACATTAAATACAGTAGTGTAGTAGACTTAAGTATTCATTAAGTACCACCATCATGACAACATTAAATACAGTAGTGTAGTAGACCTAAGTATTCATTAAGTACCACCATAATGACAACATTAAATACAGTAGTGTAGTAGACGTAAGTATTCATTAAGTACCACCATAATGACAACATTAAATACAGTAGTGTAGTAGACGTAAGTATTCATTAAGTACCACCATAATGACAACATTAAATACAGTAGTGTAGTAGACGTAAGTATTCATTAAGTACCACCATAATGACAACATTAAATACAGTAGTGTAGTACAAAAGTATTCATTAAGTACCACCATAATGACAACATTAAATACAGTAGTGTAGTAGACCTAAGTATTCATTAAGTACCACCATAATGACATTAAAATACAGTAGTGTAGTAGACCTAAGTATTCATTAAGTACCACCATGATGACAACATTAAATACAGTAGTGTAGTAGACCTAAGTATTCATTAAGTACCACCATGATGACAACATTAAATACAGTAGTGTAGTAGACCTAAGTATTCATTAAGTACCACCATAATGACAACATTAAATACAGTAGTGTAGTAGACCTAAGTATTCATTAAGTACCACCATAATGACATTAAATACAGTAGTGTAGTAGACCTAAGTATTCATTAAGTACCACCATAATGACATTAAATACAGTAGTGTAGTAGACCTAAGTATTCATTAAGTACCACCATAATGACAACATTAAATACAGTAGTGTAGTAGACGTAAGTATTCATTAAGTACCACCATAATGACAACATTAAATACAGTAGTGTAGTAGACCTAAGTATTCATTAAGTACCACCATAATGACAACATTAAATACAGTAGTGTAGTACAAAAGTATTCATTAAGTACCACCATAATGACAACATTAAATACAGTAGTGTAGTAGACCTAAGTATTCATTAAGTACCACCATAATGACAATAAAATACAGTAGTGTAGTAGACCTAAGTATTCATTAAGTACCACCATAATGACATTAAATACAGTAGTGTAGTAGACTTAAGTATTCATTAAGTACCACCATCATGACAACATTAAATACAGTAGTGTAGTAGACCTAAGTATTCATTAAGTACCACCATAATGACAACATTAAATACAGTAGTGTAGTAGACGTAAGTATTCATTAAGTACCACCGTAATGACAACATTAAATACAGTAGTGTAGTAGACGTAAGTATTCATTAAGTACCACCATAATGACAACATTAAATACAGTAGTGTAGTAGACCTAAGTATTCATTAAGTACCACCATAATGACAACATTAAATACAGTAGTGTAGTACAAAAGTATTCATTAAGTACCACCATAATGACAACATTAAATACAGTAGTGTAGTAGACCTAAGTATTCATTAAGTACCACCATAATGACAATAAAATACAGTAGTGTAGTAGACCTAAGTATTCATTAAGTACCACCATAATGACATTAAATACAGTAGTGTAGTAGACTTAAGTATTCATTAAGTACCACCATCATGACAACATTAAATACAGTAGTGTAGTAGACGTAAGTATTCATTAAGTACCACCATAATGACAACATTAAATACAGTAGTGTAGTAGACGTAAGTATTCATTAAGTACCACCATAATGACTACATTAAATACAGTAGTGTAGTAGACCTAAGTATTCATTAAGTACCACCATAATGACAACATTAAATACAGTAGTGTAGTACAAAAGTATTCATTAAGTACCACCATAATGACAACATTAAATACAGTAGTGTAGTAGACCTAAGTATTCATTAAGTACCACCATAATGACAACATTAAATACAGTAGTGTAGTAGACCTAAGTATTCATTAAGTACCACCATAATGACAACATTAAATACAGTAGTGTAGTACAAAAGTATTCATTAAGTACCACCATAATGACAACATTAAATACAGTAGTGTAGTAGACCTAAGTATTCATTAAGTACCACCATCATGACAACATTAAATACAGTAGTGTAGTAGACGTAAGTATTCATTAAGTACCACCATAGTGACAACATTAAATACAGTAGTGTAGTAGACCTAAGTATTCATTAAGTACCACCATCATGACAACATTAAATAAAGTAGTGTAGTAGACTTAAGTATTCATTAAACAACATTAAATACAGTAGTGTAGTAGACCTAAGTATTCATTAAGTACCACCATCATGACAACATTAAATACAGTAGTGTAGTAGACCTAAGTATTCATTAAACAACATTAAATACAGTAGTGTAGTAGACCTAAGTATTCATTAAGTACCACCATCATGACAACATTAAATACAGTAGTGTAGTAGACCTAAGTATTCATTAAGTACCACCATCATGACAACATTAAATACAGTAGTGTAGTAGACTTAAGTATTCATTAAGTACCACCATCATGACAACATTAAATACAGTAGTGTAGTAGACCTAAGTATTCATTAAGTACCACCATAATGACATCATTAAATACAGTAGTGTAGTAGACCTAAGTATTCATTAAGTACCACCATAATGACAATAAAATACAGTAGTGTAGTAGACCCGAGTATTCATTAAGTACCACCATCATGACAACATTAAATACAGTAGTGTAGTAGACCTAAGTATTCATTAAGTACCACCATAATGACAACATTAAATACAGTAGTGTAGTAGACCTAAGTATTCATTAAGTACCACCATAATGACATTAAAATACAGTAGTGTAGTAGACCTAAGTATTCATTAAGTACCACCATCATGACAACATTAAATACAGTAGTGTAGTAGACCTAAGTATTCATTAAGTACCACCATAATGACAACATTAAATACAGTAGTGTAGTAGACTTAAGTATTCATTAAGTACCACCATGATGACAACATTAAATACAGTAGTGTAGTAGACCTAAGTATTCATTAAGTACCACCATAATGACAATAAAATACAGTAGTGTAGTAGACCTAAGTATTCATTAAGTACCACCATCATGACAACATTAAATACAGTAGTGTAGTAGACCTAAGTATTCATTAAGTACCACCATCATGACAACATTAAATACAGTAGTGTAGTAGACTTAAGTATTCATTAAGTACCACCATCATGACAACATTAAATACGGTAGTGTAGTAGACTTAAGTATTCATTAAGTACCACCATCATGACAACATTAAATACAGTAGTGTAGTAGACCTAAGTATTCATTAAGTACCACCATCATGACAACATTAAATACAGTAGTGTAGTAGACTTAAGTATTCATTAAGTACCACCATCATGACAACATTAAATACGGTAGTGTAGTAGACCTAAGTATTCATTAAGTACCACCATCATGACAACATTAAATACAGTAGTGTAGTAGACCTAAGTATTCATTAAGTACCACCATCATGACAACATTAAATACAGTAGTGTAGTAGACCTAAGTATTCATTAAGTACCACCATAATGACAATAAAATACAGTAGTGTAGTAGACCTAAGTATTCATTAAGTACCACCATCATGACAACATTAAATACAGTAGTGTAGTAGACCTAAGTATTCATTAAGTACCACCATAAAGACATTAAAATACAGTAGTGTAGTAGACCTAAGTATTCATTAAGTACCACCATAATGACATTAAATACAGTAGTGTAGTAGACCTAAGTATTCATTAAGTACCACCATAATGACATTAAATACAGTAGTGTAGTAGACCTAAGTATTCATTAAGTACCACCATAGTGACAAGATTAAATACAGTAGTGTAGTAGACCTAAGTATTCATTAAGTACCACCATAAAGACATTAAAATACAGTAGTGTAGTAGACTTAAGTATTCATTAAGTACCACCATAATGACATTAAAATACAGTAGTGTAGTAGACTTAAGTATTCATTAAGTACCACCATAGTGACAACATTAAATACAGTAGTGTAGTAGACTTAAGTATTCATTAAGTACCACCATAATGACATTAAAATACAGTAGTGTAGTAGACTTAAGTATTCATTAAGTACCACCATAATGACAACATTAAATACAGTAGTGTAGTAGACTTAAGTATTCATTAAGTACCACCATCATGACAACATTAAATACAGTAGTGTAGTAGACCTAAGTATTCATTAAGTACCACCATAATGACAACATTAAATACAGTAGTGTAGTAGACCTAAGTATTCATTAAGTACCACCATAATGACATTAAAATACAGTAGTGTAGTAGACTTAAGTATTCATTAAGTACCACCATAATGACAACATTAAATACAGTAGTGTAGTAGACCTAAGTATTCATTAAGTACCACCATCATGACAACATTAAATACAGTAGTGTAGTAGACCTAAGTATTCATTAAGTACCACCATAATGACAACATTAAATACAGTAGTGTAGTAGACCTAAGTATTCATTAAGTACCACCATAATGACAACATTAAATACAGTAGTGTAGTAGACCTAAGTATTCATTAAGTACCACCATAATGACAACATTAAATACAGTAGTGTAGTAGACCTAAGTATTCATTAAGTACCACCATAATGACAACATTAAATACAGTAGTGTAGTAGACCCGAGTATTCATTAAGTACCACCATCATGACAACATTAAATACAGTAGTGTAGTAGACCTAAGTATTCATTAAGTACCACCATAATGACATTAAAATACAGTAGTGTAGTAGACTTAAGTATTCATTAAGTACCACCATAATGACATTAAAATACAGTAGTGTAGTAGACCTAAGTATTCATTAAGTACCACCATAATGACAACATTAAATACAGTAGTGTAGTAGACCTAAGTATTCATTAAGTACCACCATAGTGACAACATTAAATACAGTAGTGTAGTAGACCTAAGTATTCATTAAGTACCACCATAATGACATTAAAATACAGTAGTGTAGTAGACCTAAGTATTCATTAAGTACCACCATAGTGACAACATTAAATACAGTAGTGTAGTAGACCTAAGTATTCATTAAGTACCACCATAATGACAACATTAAATACAGTAGTGCAGTAGACCTAAGTATTCATTAAGTACCACCATAGTGACAACATTAAATACAGTAGTGTAGTAGACCTAAGTATTCATTAAGTACCACCATAATGACAACATTAAATACAGTAGTGCAGTAGACCTAAGTATTCATTAAGTACCACCATAATGACAACATTAAATACAGTAGTGTAGTAGACCTAAGTATTCATTAAGTACCACCATAATGACAACATTAAATACAGTAGTGCAGTAGACCTAAGTATTCATTAAGTACCACCATAGTGACAACATTAAATACAGTAGTGTAGTAGACCTAAGTATTCATTAAGTACCACCATAATGACATTAAAATACAGTAGTGTAGTAGACCTAAGTATTCATTAAATACCACCATAATGACAACATTAAATACAGTAGTGTAGTAGACCTAAGTATTCATTAAGTACCACCATAATGACATCATTAAATACAGTAGTGTAGTAGACTTAAGTATTCATTAAGTACCACCATCATGACAACATTAAATACAGTAGTGTAGTAGACCTAAGTATTCATTAAACAACATTAAATACAGTAGTGTAGTAGACTTAAGTATTCATTAAGTACCACCATAATGACAATAAAATACAGTAGTGTAGTAGACCCGAGTATTCATTAAGTACCACCATAATGACATCATTAAATACAGTAGTGTAGTAGACCTAAGTATTCATTAAGTACCACCATAATGACAATAAAATACAGTAGTGTAGTAGACTTAAGTATTCATTAAGTACCACCATAATGACAACATTAAATACAGTAGTGTAGTAGACCTAAGTATTCATTAAGTACCACCATCATGACAACATTAAATACAGTAGTGTAGTAGACCTAAGTATTCATTAAACAACATTAAATACAGTAGTGTAGTAGACCTAAGTATTCATTAAGTACCACCATCATGACAACATTAAATACAGTAGTGTAGTAGACCTAAGTATTCATTAAGTACCACCATCATGAGAACATTAAATACAGTAGTGTAGTAGACCTAAGTATTCATTAAGTACCACCATAGTGACAAGATTAAATACAGTAGTGTAGTAGACCTAAGTATTCATTAAGTACCACCATCATGACAACATTAAATACAGTAGTGTAGTACACCTAAGTATTCATTAAGTACCACCATAATGACATTAAATACAGTAGTGTAGTAGACCTAAGTATTCATTAAGTACCCCATAATGACAACATTAAATACAGTAGTGTAGTAGACCTAAGTATTCATTAAGTACCACCATAAAGACATTAAAATACAGTAGTGTAGTAGACTTAAGTATTCATTAAGTACCACCATAATGACATTAAAATACAGTAGTGTAGTAGACTTAAGTATTCATTAAGTACCACCATAATGACAATAAAATACAGTAGTGTAGTAGACCTAAGTATTCATTAAGTACCACCATAATGACAATAAAATACAGTAGTGTAGTAGACCTAAGTATTCATTAAGTACCACCATAATGACATTAAAATACAGTAGTGTAGTAGACTTAAGTATTCATTAAGTACCACCATAATGACAATAAAATACAGTAGTGTAGTAGACCTAAGTATTCATTAAGTACCACCATAATGACATTAAAATACAGTAGTGTAGTAGACTTAAGTATTCATTAAGTACCCCATAATGACAACATTAAATACAGTAGTGTAGTAGACCTAAGTATTCATTAAGTACCACCATAATGACAACATTAAATTCAGTAGTGTAGTAGACCTAAGTATTCATTAAGTACCACCATAAAGACATTAAAATACAGTAGTGTAGTAGACTTAAGTATTCATTAAGTACCACCATAATGACAATAAAATACAGTAGTGTAGTAGACCTAAGTATTCATTAAGTACCACCATAATGACATTAAAATACAGTAGTGTAGTAGACTTAAGTATTCATTAAGTACCACCATAATGACAACATTAAATACAGTAGTGTAGTAGACCTAAGTATTCATTAAGTACCACCATAATGACAACATTAAATTCAGTAGTGTAGTAGACCTAAGTATTCATTAAGTACCACCATAAAGACATTAAAATACAGTAGTGTAGTAGACTTAAGTATTCATTAAGTACCACCATAATGACATTAAAATACAGTAGTGTAGTAGACTTAAGTATTCATTAAGTACCACCATAATGACATTAAAATACAGTAGTGTAGTAGACTTAAGTATTCATTAAGTACCACCATCATGACAACATTAAATACAGTAGTGTAGTAGACTTAAGTATTCATTAAGTACCACCATCATGACAACATTAAATACAGTAGTGTAGTAGACCTAAGTATTCATTAAGTACCACCATAATGACATTAAAATACAGTAGTGTAGTAGACTTAAGTATTCATTAAGTACCACCATAATGACAACATTAAATACAGTAGTGTAGTAGACGTAAGTTTTCATTAAGTACCACCATAATGACAACATTAAATACAGTAGTGTAGTAGACTTAAGTATTCATTAAGTACCACCATAATGACAACATTAAATTCAGTAGTGTAGTAGACCTAAGTATTCATTAAGTACCACCATAAAGACAATTAAAATACAGTAGTGTAGTAGACTTAAGTATTCATTAAGTACCACCATAATGACAACATTAAATACAGTAGTGTAGTAGACCTAAGTATTCATTAAGTACCACCATCATGACAACATTAAATACAGTAGTGTAGTAGACCTAAGTATTCATTAAGTACCACCATAATGACAACATTAAATACAGTAGTGTAGTAGACCTAAGTATTCATTAAGTACCACCATAAAGACATTAAAATACAGTAGTGTAGTAGACCTAAGTATTCATTAAGTACCACCATAATGACAACATTAAATACAGTAGTGTAGTAGACCTAAGTATTCATTAAGTACCACCATAATGACATTAAAATACAGTAGTGTAGTAGACTTAAGTATTCATTAAGTACCACCATAATGACAACATTAAATACAGTAGTGTAGTAGACCTAAGTATTCATTAAGTACCACCATAATGACAACATTAAATTCAGTAGTGTAGTAGACCTAAGTATTCATTAAGTACCACCATAATGACAATAAAATACAGTAGTGTAGTAGACTTAAGTATTCATTAGGTACCACCATAATGACAACATTAAATACAGTAGTGTAATAGACTTAAGTATTCATTAAACACATTAAATACAGTAGTGTAGTAGACTTAAGTATTCATTAAGTACCACCATAATGACAACATTAAATACAGTAGTGTAGTAGACCTAAGTATTCATTAAGTACCACCATAATGACAACATTAAATTCAGTAGTGTAGTAGACCTAAGTATTCATTAAGTACCACCATAATGACAATTAAAATACAGTAGTGTAGTAGACTTAAGTATTCATTAAGTACCACCATAATGACAATTAAAATACAGTAGTGTAGTAGACTTAAGTATTCATTAAGTACCACCATAATGACATTAAAATACAGTAGTGTAGTAGACTTAAGTATTCATTAAGTACCACCATAATGACAACATTAAATACAGTAGTGTAGTAGACTTAAGTATTCATTAAGTACCACCATCATGACAACATTAAATACAGTAGTGTAGTAGACCTAAGTATTCATTAAGTACCACCATCATGACAACATTAAATACAGTAGTGTAGTAGACCTAAGTATTCATTAAGTACCACCATCATGACAACATTAAATACAGTAGTGTAGTAGACCTAAGTATTCATTAAGTACCACCATAATGACATTAAATACAGTAGTGTAGTAGACTTAAGTATTCATTAAGTACCACCATAATGACAACATTAAATACAGTAGTGTAGTAGACTTAAGTATTCATTAAGTACCACCATAATGACAACATTAAATACAGTAGTGTAGTAGACTTAAGTATTCATTAAGTACCACCATAATGACAACATTAAATACAGTAGTGTAGTAGACTTAAGTATTCATTAAGTACCACCATAATGACATTAAATACAGTAGTGTAGTAGACCTAAGTATTCATTAAGTACCACCATAATGACAACATTAAATACAGTAGTGTAGTAGACCTAAGTATTCATTAAGTACCACCATAAAGACATTAAAATACAGTAGTGTAGTAGACCTAAGTATTCATTAAGTACCACCATAATGACAACATTAAATACAGTAGTGTAGTAGACCTAAGTATTCATTAAGTACCACCATAATGACATTAAAATACAGTAGTGTAGTAGACTTAAGTATTCATTAAGTACCACCATAATGACAACATTAAATACAGTAGTGTAGTAGACCTAAGTATTCATTAAGTCCACCATAATGACAACATTAAATTCAGTAGTGTAGTAGACCTAAGTATTCATTAAGTACCACCATAATGACAATAAAATACAGTAGTGTAGTAGACTTAAGTTTCATTAGGTACCACCATAATGACAACATTAAATACAGTAGTGTAATAGACTTAAGTATTCATTAAACAACATTAAATACAGTAGTGTAGTAGACCTAAGTATTCATTAAGTACCACCATCATGACAACATTAAATACAGTAGTGTAGTTGACCTAAGTATTCATTAAACAACATTAAATACAGTAGTGTAGTAGACCTAAGTATTCATTAAGTACCACCATCATGACAACATTAAATACAGTAGTGTAGTAGACCTAAGTATTCATTAAGTACCACCATAATGACAACATTAAATACAGTAGTGTAGTAGACGTAAGTATTCATTAAGTACCACCGTAATGACAACATTAAATACAGTAGTGTAGTAGACGTAAGTATTCATTAAGTACCACCATAATGACAACATTAAATACAGTAGTGTAGTAGACCTAAGTATTCATTAAGTACCACCATAATGACAACATTAAATACAGTAGTGTAGTACAAAAGTATTCATTAAGTACCACCATAATGACAACATTAAATACAGTAGTGTAGTAGACCTAAGTATTCATTAAGTACCACCATAATGACATTAAAATACAGTAGTGTAGTAGACCTAAGTATTCATTAAGTACCACCATGATGACAACATTAAATACAGTAGTGTAGTAGACCTAAGTATTCATTAAGTACCACCATGATGACAACATTAAATACAGTAGTGTAGTAGACCTAAGTATTCATTAAGTACCACCATGATGACAACATTAAATACAGTAGTGTAGTAGACCTAAGTATTCATTAAGTACCACCATAATGACAACATTAAATACAGTAGTGTAGTAGACCTAAGTATTCATTAAGTACCACCATAATGACATTAAATACAGTAGTGTAGTAGACCTAAGTATTCATTAAGTACCACCATAATGACATTAAATACAGTAGTGTAGTAGACCTAAGTATTCATTAAGTACCACCATAATGACAACATTAAATACAGTAGTGTAGTAGACGTAAGTATTCATTAAGTACCACCATAATGACAACATTAAATACAGTAGTGTAGTAGACCTAAGTATTCATTAAGTACCACCATAATGACAACATTAAATACAGTAGTGTAGTACAAAAGTATTCATTAAGTACCACCATAATGACAACATTAAATACAGTAGTGTAGTAGACCTAAGTATTCATTAAGTACCACCATAATGACAATAAAATACAGTAGTGTAGTAGACCTAAGTATTCATTAAGTACCACCATAATGACAACATTAAATACAGTAGTGTAGTAGACCTAAGTATTCATTAAGTACCACCATAATGACATTAAATACAGTAGTGTAGTAGACTTAAGTATTCATTAAGTACCACCATCATGACAACATTAAATACAGTAGTGTAGTAGACCTAAGTATTCATTAAGTACCACCATAATGACAACATTAAATACAGTAGTGTAGTAGACGTAAGTATTCATTAAGTACCACCGTAATGACAACATTAAATACAGTAGTGTAGTAGACGTAAGTATTCATTAAGTACCACCATAATGACAACATTAAATACAGTAGTGTAGTAGACCTAAGTATTCATTAAGTACCACCATAATGACAACATTAAATACAGTAGTGTAGTACAAAAGTATTCATTAAGTACCACCATAATGACAACATTAAATACAGTAGTGTAGTAGACCTAAGTATTCATTAAGTACCACCATAATGACAATAAAATACAGTAGTGTAGTAGACCTAAGTATTCATTAAGTACCACCATAATGACATTAAATACAGTAGTGTAGTAGACTTAAGTATTCATTAAGTACCACCATCATGACAACATTAAATACAGTAGTGTAGTAGACGTAAGTATTCATTAAGTACCACCATAATGACAACATTAAATACAGTAGTGTAGTAGACGTAAGTATTCATTAAGTACCACCATAATGACTACATTAAATACAGTAGTGTAGTAGACCTAAGTATTCATTAAGTACCACCATAATGACAACATTAAATACAGTAGTGTAGTAGACCTAAGTATTCATTAAGTACCACCATAATGACAACATTAAATACAGTAGTGTAGTACAAAAGTATTCATTAAGTACCACCATAATGACAACATTAAATACAGTAGTGTAGTAGACCTAAGTATTCATTAAGTACCACCATAATGACAACATTAAATACAGTAGTGTAGTAGACCTAAGTATTCATTACGTACCACCATAATGACAACATTAAATACAGTAGTGTAGTACAAAAGTATTCATTAAGTACCACCATAATGACAACATTAAATACAGTAGTGTAGTAGACCTAAGTATTCATTAAGTACCACCATAATGACAACATTAAATACAGTAGTGTAGTAGACCTAAGTATTCATTAAGTACCACCATCATGACAACATTAAATACAGTAGTGTAGTAGACGTAAGTATTCATTAAGTACCACCATAGTGACAACATTAAATACAGTAGTGTAGTAGACCTAAGTATTCATTAAGTACCACCATCATGACAACATTAAATAAAGTAGTGTAGTAGACTTAAGTATTCATTAAACAACATTAAATACAGTAGTGTAGTAGACCTAAGTATTCATTAAGTACCACCATCATGACAACATTAAATACAGTAGTGTAGTAGACCTAAGTATTCATTAAACAACATTAAATACAGTAGTGTAGTAGACCTAAGTATTCATTAAGTACCACCATCATGACAACATTAAATACAGTAGTGTAGTAGACCTAAGTATTCATTAAGTACCACCATCATGACAACATTAAATACAGTAGTGTAGTAGACCTAAGTATTCATTAAGTACCACCATAATGACATCATTAAATACAGTAGTGTAGTAGACCTAAGTATTCATTAAGTACCACCATAATGACAATAAAATACAGTAGTGTAGTAGACCCGAGTATTCATTAAGTACCACCATCATGACAACATTAAATACAGTAGTGTAGTAGACCTAAGTATTCATTAAGTACCACCATAATGACAACATTAAATACAGTAGTGTAGTAGACCTAAGTATTCATTAAGTACCACCATAATGACATTAAAATACAGTAGTGTAGTAGACCTAAGTATTCATTAAGTACCACCATAATGACAACATTAAATACAGTAGTGTAGTAGACTTAAGTATTCATTAAGTACCACCATGATGACAACATTAAATACAGTAGTGTAGTAGACCTAAGTATTCATTAAGTACCACCATAATGACAATAAAATACAGTAGTGTAGTAGACCTAAGTATTCATTAAGTACCACCATCATGACAACATTAAATACAGTAGTGTAGTAGACTTAAGTATTCATTAAGTACCACCATCATGACAACATTAAATACGGTAGTGTAGTAGACTTAAGTATTCATTAAGTACCACCATCATGACAACATTAAATACAGTAGTGTAGTAGACCTAAGTATTCATTAAGTACCACCATCATGACAACATTAAATACAGTAGTGTAGTAGACCTAAGTATTCATTAAGTACCACCATCATGACAACATTAAATACAGTAGTGTAGTAGACCTAAGTATTCATTAAGTACCACCATAATGACAATAAAATACAGTAGTGTAGTAGACCTAAGTATTCATTAAGTACCACCATCATGACAACATTAAATACAGTAGTGTAGTAGACCTAAGTATTCATTAAGTACCACCATAAAGACATTAAAATACAGTAGTGTAGTAGACCTAAGTATTCATTAAGTACCACCATAATGACAACATTAAATACAGTAGTGTAGTAGACCTAAGTATTCATTAAGTACCACCATAATGACAACATTAAATACAGTAGTGTAGTAGACCTAAGTATTCATTAAGTACCACCATAATGACAATAAAATACAGTAGTGTAGTAGACTTAAGTATTCATTAAGTACCACCATAATGACAACATTAAATACAGTAGTGTAGTAGACCTAAGTATTCATTAAGTACCACCATAAAGACATTAAAATACAGTAGTGTAGTAGACCTAAGTATTCATTAAGTACCACCATAATGACATTAAAATACAGTAGTGTAGTAGACTTAAGTATTCATTAAGTACCACCATAATGACAACATTAAATACAGTAGTGTAGTACACCTAAGTATTCATTAAATACCACCATAATGACAACATTAAATAAAGTAGTGTAGTAGACCTAAGTATTCATTAAGTACCACCATCATGACAACATTAAATACAGTAGTGTAGTAGACCTAAGTATTCATTAAGTACCACCATCATGACAACATTAAATACAGTAGTGTAGTACACCTAAGTATTCATTAAGTACCACCATAATGACATTAAATACAGTAGTGTAGTAGACCTAAGTATTCATTAAGTACCACCATAGTGACAAGATTAAATACAGTAGTGTAGTAGACCTAAGTATTCATTAAGTACCACCATAAAGACATTAAAATACAGTAGTGTAGTAGACTTAAGTATTCATTAAGTACCACCATAATGACATTAAAATACAGTAGTGTAGTAGACTTAAGTATTCATTAAGTACCACCATAGTGACAACATTAAATACAGTAGTGTAGTAGACTTAAGTATTCATTAAGTACCACCATAATGACATTAAAATACAGTAGTGTAGTAGACTTAAGTATTCATTAAGTACCACCATAATGACAACATTAAATACAGTAGTGTAGTAGACTTAAGTATTCATTAAGTACCACCATCATGACAACATTAAATACAGTAGTGTAGTAGACCTAAGTATTCATTAAGTACCACCATAATGACATTAAAATACAGTAGTCTAGTAGACTTAAGTATTCATTAAGTACCACCATAATGACAACATTAAATACAGTAGTGTAGTAGACCTAAGTATTCACTAAGTACCACCATAATGACAATAAAATACAGTAGTGTAGTAGACCTAAGTATTCATTAAGTACCACCATAATGACATTAAAATACAGTAGTGTAGTAGACTTAAGTATTCATTAAGTACCACCATAATGACAACATTAAATACAGTAGTGTAGTAGACCTAAGTATTCATTAAGTACCACCATCATGACAACATTAAATACAGTAGTGTAGTAGACCTAAGTATTCATTAAGTACCACCATAATGACAACATTAAATACAGTAGTGTAGTAGACCTAAGTATTCATTAAGTACCACCATAATGACAACATTAAATACAGTAGTGTAGTAGACCTAAGTATTCATTAAGTACCACCATAATGACAACATTAAATACAGTAGTGTAGTAGACCTAAGTATTCATTAAGTACCACCATAATGGCAACATTAAATACAGTAGTGTAGTAGACCCGAGTATTCATTAAGTACCACCATCATGACAACATTAAATACAGTAGTGTAGTAGACCTAAGTATTCATTAAGTACCACCATAATGACATTAAAATACAGTAGTGTAGTAGACTTAAGTATTCATTAAGTACCACCATAATGACATTAAAATACAGTAGTGTAGTAGACCTAAGTATTCATTAAGTACCACCATAATGACAACATTAAATACAGTAGTGTAGTAGACCTAAGTATTCATTAAGTACCACCATAGTGACAACATTAAATACAGTAGTGTAGTAGACCTAAGTATTCATTAAGTACCACCATAATGACATTAAAATACAGTAGTGTAGTAGACCTAAGTATTCATTAAGTACCACCATAGTGACAACATTAAATACAGTAGTGTAGTAGACCTAAGTATTCATTAAGTACCACCATAATGACAACATTAAATACAGTAGTGCAGTAGACCTAAGTATTCATTAAGTACCACCATAGTGACAACATTAAATACAGTAGTGTAGTAGACCTAAGTATTCATTAAGTACCACCATAATGACAACATTAAATACAGTAGTGCAGTAGACCTAAGTATTCATTAAGTACCACCATAATGACAACATTAAATACAGTAGTGTAGTAGACCTAAGTATTCATTAAGTACCACCATAATGACAACATTAAATACAGTAGTGTAGTAGACCTAAGTATTCATTAAGTACCACCATAATGACAATAAAATACAGTAGTGTAGTAGACTTAAGTTTCATTAGGTACCACCATAATGACAACATTAAATACAGTAGTGTAATAGACTTAAGTATTCATTAAACAACATTAAATACAGTAGTGTAGTAGACCTAAGTATTCATTAAGTACCACCATAATGACAACATTAAATTCAGTAGTGTAGTAGACCTAAGTATTCATTAAGTACCACCATAATGACATTAAATTCAGTAGTGTAGTAGACCTAAGTATTCATTAAGTACCACCATAATGACAACATTAAATACAGTAGTGTAGTAGACGTAAGTATTCATTAAGTACCACCGTAATGACAACATTAAATACAGTAGTGTAGTAGACGTAAGTATTCATTAAGTACCACCATAATGACAACATTAAATACAGTAGTGTAGTAGACCTAAGTATTCATTAAGTACCACCATAATGACAACATTAAATACAGTAGTGTAGTACAAAAGTATTCATTAAGTACCACCATAATGACAACATTAAATACAGTAGTGTAGTAGACCTAAGTATTCATTAAGTACCACCATAATGACATTAAAATACAGTAGTGTAGTAGACCTAAGTATTCATTAAGTACCACCATGATGACAACATTAAATACAGTAGTGTAGTAGACCTAAGTATTCATTAAGTACCACCATGATGACAACATTAAATACAGTAGTGTAGTAGACCTAAGTATTCATTAAGTACCACCATGATGACAACATTAAATACAGTAGTGTAGTAGACCTAAGTATTCATTAAGTACCACCATAATGACAACATTAAATACAGTAGTGTAGTAGACCTAAGTATTCATTAAGTACCACCATAATGACATTAAATACAGTAGTGTAGTAGACCTAAGTATTCATTAAGTACCACCATAATGACATTAAATACAGTAGTGTAGTAGACCTAAGTATTCATTAAGTACCACCATAATGACAACATTAAATACAGTAGTGTAGTAGACGTAAGTATTCATTAAGTACCACCATAATGACAACATTAAATACAGTAGTGTAGTAGACCTAAGTATTCATTAAGTACCACCATAATGACAACATTAAATACAGTAGTGTAGTACAAAAGTATTCATTAAGTACCACCATAATGACAACATTAAATACAGTAGTGTAGTAGACCTAAGTATTCATTAAGTACCACCATAATGACAATAAAATACAGTAGTGTAGTAGACCTAAGTATTCATTAAGTACCACCATAATGACAACATTAAATACAGTAGTGTAGTAGACCTAAGTATTCATTAAGTACCACCATAATGACATTAAATACAGTAGTGTAGTAGACTTAAGTATTCATTAAGTACCACCATCATGACAACATTAAATACAGTAGTGTAGTAGACCTAAGTATTCATTAAGTACCACCATAATGACAACATTAAATACAGTAGTGTAGTAGACGTAAGTATTCATTAAGTACCACCGTAATGACAACATTAAATACAGTAGTGTAGTAGACGTAAGTATTCATTAAGTACCACCATAATGACAACATTAAATACAGTAGTGTAGTAGACCTAAGTATTCATTAAGTACCACCATAATGACAACATTAAATACAGTAGTGTAGTACAAAAGTATTCATTAAGTACCACCATAATGACAACATTAAATACAGTAGTGTAGTAGACCTAAGTATTCATTAAGTACCACCATAATGACAATAAAATACAGTAGTGTAGTAGACCTAAGTATTCATTAAGTACCACCATAATGACATTAAATACAGTAGTGTAGTAGACTTAAGTATTCATTAAGTACCACCATCATGACAACATTAAATACAGTAGTGTAGTAGACGTAAGTATTCATTAAGTACCACCATAATGACTACATTAAATACAGTAGTGTAGTAGACCTAAGTATTCATTAAGTACCACCATAATGACAACATTAAATACAGTAGTGTAGTACAAAAGTATTCATTAAGTACCACCATAATGACAACATTAAATACAGTAGTGTAGTAGACCTAAGTATTCATTAAGTACCACCATAATGACAACATTAAATACAGTAGTGTAGTAGACCTAAGTATTCATTACGTACCACCATAATGACAACATTAAATACAGTAGTGTAGTACAAAAGTATTCATTAAGTACCACCATAATGACAACATTAAATACAGTAGTGTAGTAGACCTAAGTATTCATTAAGTACCACCATAATGACAACATTAAATACAGTAGTGTAGTAGACCTAAGTATTCATTAAGTACCACCATCATGACAACATTAAATACAGTAGTGTAGTAGACGTAAGTATTCATTAAGTACCACCATAGTGACAACATTAAATACAGTAGTGTAGTAGACCTAAGTATTCATTAAGTACCACCATCATGACAACATTAAATAAAGTAGTGTAGTAGACTTAAGTATTCATTAAACAACATTAAATACAGTAGTGTAGTAGACCTAAGTATTCATTAAGTACCACCATCATGACAACATTAAATACAGTAGTGTAGTAGACCTAAGTATTCATTAAACAACATTAAATACAGTAGTGTAGTAGACCTAAGTATTCATTAAGTACCACCATCATGACAACATTAAATACAGTAGTGTAGTAGACCTAAGTATTCATTAAGTACCACCATCATGACAACATTAAATACAGTAGTGTAGTAGACCTAAGTATTCATTAAGTACCACCATCATGACAACATTAAATACAGTAGTGTAGTAGACCTAAGTATTCATTAAGTACCACCATCATGACAACATTAAATACAGTAGTGTAGTAGACCTAAGTATTCATTAAGTACCACCATAATGACATCATTAAATACAGTAGTGTAGTAGACCTAAGTATTCATTAAGTACCACCATAATGACAATAAAATACAGTAGTGTAGTAGACCTAAGTATTCATTAAGTACCACCATCATGACAACATTAAATACAGTAGTGTAGTAGACCTAAGTATTCATTAAGTACCACCATAATGACAACATTAAATACAGTAGTGTAGTAGACCTAAGTATTCATTAAGTACCACCATAATGACATTAAAATACAGTAGTGTAGTAGACCTAAGTATTCATTAAGTACCACCATCATGACAACATTAAATACAGTAGTGTAGTAGACCTAAGTATTCATTAAGTACCACCATAATGACAACATTAAATACAGTAGTGTAGTAGACTTAAGTATTCATTAAGTACCACCATGATGACAACATTAAATACAGTAGTGTAGTAGACCTAAGTATTCATTAAGTACCACCATAATGACAATAAAATACAGTAGTGTAGTAGACCTAAGTATTCATTAAGTACCACCATCATGACAACATTAAATACAGTAGTGTAGTAGACCTAAGTATTCATTAAGTACCACCATCATGACAACATTAAATACAGTAGTGTAGTAGACTTAAGTATTCATTAAGTACCACCATCATGACAACATTAAATACGGTAGTGTAGTAGACTTAAGTATTCATTAAGTACCACCATCATGACAACATTAAATACAGTAGTGTAGTAGACCTAAGTATTCATTAAGTACCACCATCATGACAACATTAAATACAGTAGTGTAGTAGACCTAAGTATTCATTAAGTACCACCATCATGACAACATTAAATACAGTAGTGTAGTAGACCTAAGTATTCATTAAGTACCACCATAATGACAATAAAATACAGTAGTGTAGTAGACCTAAGTATTCATTAAGTACCACCATCATGACAACATTAAATACAGTAGTGTAGTAGACCTAAGTATTCATTAAGTACCACCATAAAGACATTAAAATACAGTAGTGTAGTAGACCTAAGTATTCATTAAGTACCACCATAATGACAACATTAAATACAGTAGTGTAGTAGACCTAAGTATTCATTAAGTACCACCATAATGACAACATTAAATACAGTAGTGTAGTAGACCTAAGTATTCATTAAGTACCACCATAATGACAATAAAATACAGTAGTGTAGTAGACTTAAGTATTCATTAAGTACCACCATAATGACAACATTAAATACAGTAGTGTAGTAGACCTAAGTATTCATTAAGTACCACCATAAAGACATTAAAATACAGTAGTGTAGTAGACCTAAGTATTCATTAAGTACCACCATAATGACATTAAAATACAGTAGTGTAGTAGACTTAAGTATTCATTAAGTACCACCATAATGACAACATTAAATACAGTAGTGTAGTAGACCTAAGTATTCATTAAGTACCACCATAATGACAACATTAAATACAGTAGTGTAGTAGACCTAAGTATTCATTAAGTACCACCATAATGACATTAAAATACAGTAGTGTAGTAGACCTAAGTATTCATTAAATACCACCATAATGACAACATTAAATAAAGTAGTGTAGTAGACCTAAGTATTCAT
Organism: Entelurus aequoreus; assembly: GCF_033978785.1. Classification (NCBI taxonomy): domain Eukaryota; kingdom Metazoa; phylum Chordata; class Actinopteri; order Syngnathiformes; family Syngnathidae; genus Entelurus; species Entelurus aequoreus. The sequence goes on from NC_084758.1 coordinate 10,189,528, forward strand.
TAAGTACCACCATCATGACAACATTAAATACAGTAGTGTAGTAGACCTAAGTATTCATTAAGTACCACCATCATGACAACATTAAATACAGTAGTGTAGTACACCTAAGTATTCATTAAGTACCACCATAATGACATTAAAATACAGTAGTGTAGTAGACCTAAGTATTCATTAAATACCACCATCATGACAACATTAAATACAGTAGTGTAGTAGACCTAAGTATTCATTAAGTACCACCATCATGACAACATTAAATACAGTAGTGTAGTACACCTAAGTATTCATTAAGTACCACCATAATGACATTAAATACAGTAGTGTAGTAGACTTAAGTATTCATTAAGTACCACCATAATGACATTAAAATACAGTAGTGTAGTAGACTTAAGTATTCATTAAGTACCACCATAATGACATTAAAATACAGTAGTGTAGTAGACTTAAGTATTCATTAAGTACCACCATCATGACAACATTAAATACAGTAGTGTAGTAGACCTAAGTATTCATTAAGTACCACCATAATGACATTAAAATACAGTAGTCTAGTAGACTTAAGTATTCATTAAGTACCACCATAATGACAACATTAAATACAGTAGTGTAGTAGACCTAAGTATTCATTAAGTACCACCATCATGACAACATTAAATACAGTAGTGTAGTACACCTAAGTATTCATTAAGTACCACCATAATGACAATAAAATACAGTAGTGTAGTAGACCTAAGTATTCATTAAGTACCACCATAATGACATTAAAATACAGTAGTGTAGTAGACTTAAGTATTCATTAAGTACCACCATAATGACAACATTAAATACAGTAGTGTAGTAGACCTAAGTATTCATTAAGTACCACCATCATGACAACATTAAATACAGTAGTGTAGTAGACCTAAGTATTCATTAAGTACCACCATAATGACAACATTAAATACAGTAGTGTAGTAGACCTAAGTATTCATTAAGTACCACCATAATGACAACATTAAATACAGTAGTGTAGTAGACCTAAGTATTCATTAAGTACCACCATAATGACAACATTAAATACAGTAGTGTAGTAGACCCGAGTATTCATTAAGTACCACCATCATGACAACATTAAATACAGTAGTGTAGTAGACCTAAGTATTCATTAAGTACCACCATAATGACATTAAAATACAGTAGTGTAGTAGACTTAAGTATTCATTAAGTACCACCATAATGACATTAAAATACAGTAGTGTAGTAGACCTAAGTATTCATTAAGTACCACCATAATGACAACATTAAATACAGTAGTGTAGTAGACCTAAGTATTCATTAAGTACCACCATAGTGACAACATTAAATACAGTAGTGTAGTAGACCTAAGTATTCATTAAGTACCACCATAATGACATTAAAATACAGTAGTGTAGTAGACCTAAGTATTCATTAAGTACCACCATAGTGACAACATTAAATACAGTAGTGTAGTAGACCTAAGTATTCATTAAGTACCACCATAATGACAACATTAAATACAGTAGTGCAGTAGACCTAAGTATTCATTAAGTACCACCATAGTGACAACATTAAATACAGTAGTGTAGTAGACCTAAGTATTCATTAAGTACCACCATAATGACAACATTAAATACAGTAGTGCAGTAGACCTAAGTATTCATTAAGTACCACCATAATGACAACATTAAATACAGTAGTGTAGTAGACCTAAGTATTCATTAAGTACCACCATAATGACAACATTAAATACAGTAGTGCAGTAGACCTAAGTATTCATTAAGTACCACCATAGTGACAACATTAAATACAGTAGTGTAGTAGACCTAAGTATTCATTAAGTACCACCATAATGACATTAAAATACAGTAGTGTAGTAGACCTAAGTATTCATTAAATACCACCATAATGACAACATTAAATACAGTAGTGTAGTAGACCTAAGTATTCATTAAGTACCACCATAATGACATCATTAAATACAGTAGTGTAGTAGACTTAAGTATTCATTAAGTACCACCATCATGACAACATTAAATACAGTAGTGTAGTAGACTTAAGTATTCATTAAGTACCACCATAATGACAATAAAATACAGTAGTGTAGTAGACCTAAGTATTCATTAAATACCACCATAATGACAACATTAAATACAGTAGTGTAGTAGACCTAAGTATTCATTAAGTACCACCATAATGACATCATTAAATACAGTAGTGTAGTAGACTTAAGTATTCATTAAGTACCACCATCATGACAACATTAAATACAGTAGTGTAGTAGACCCGAGTATTCATTAAGTACCACCATAATGACATCATTAAATACAGTAGTGTAGTAGACCTAAGTATTCATTAAGTACCACCATAATGACAATAAAATACAGTAGTGTAGTAGACTTAAGTATTCATTAAGTACCACCATAATGACAACATTAAATACAGTAGTGTAGTAGACCTAAGTATTCATTAAGTACCACCATCATGACAACATTAAATACAGTAGTGTAGTAGACCTAAGTATTCATTAAACAACATTAAATACAGTAGTGTAGTAGACCTAAGTATTCATTAAGTACCACCATCATGACAACATTAAATACAGTAGTGTAGTAGACCTAAGTATTCATTAAGTACCACCATAGTGACAAGATTAAATACAGTAGTGTAGTAGACCTAAGTATTCATTAAGTACCACCATCATGACAACATTAAATACAGTAGTGTAGTACACCTAAGTATTCATTAAGTACCACCATAATGACATTAAATACAGTAGTGTAGTAGACCTAAGTATTCATTAAGTACCCCATAATGACAACATTAAATACAGTAGTGTAGTAGACCTAAGTATTCATTAAGTACCACCATAAAGACATTAAAATACAGTAGTGTAGTAGACTTAAGTATTCATTAAGTACCACCATAATGACATTAAAATACAGTAGTGTAGTAGACTTAAGTATTCATTAAGTACCACCATAATGACAATAAAATACAGTAGTGTAGTAGACCTAAGTATTCATTAAGTACCACCATAATGACAATAAAATACAGTAGTGTAGTAGACCTAAGTATTCATTAAGTACCACCATAATGACATTAAAATACAGTAGTGTAGTAGACTTAAGTATTCATTAAGTACCACCATAATGACAATAAAATACAGTAGTGTAGTAGACCTAAGTATTCATTAAGTACCACCATAATGACATTAAAATACAGTAGTGTAGTAGACTTAAGTATTCATTAAGTACCCCATAATGACAACATTAAATACAGTAGTGTAGTAGACCTAAGTATTCATTAAGTACCACCATAATGACAACATTAAATTCAGTAGTGTAGTAGACCTAAGTATTCATTAAGTACCACCATAAAGACATTAAAATACAGTAGTGTAGTAGACTTAAGTATTCATTAAGTACCACCATAATGACAATAAAATACAGTAGTGTAGTAGACCTAAGTATTCATTAAGTACCACCATAATGACATTAAAATACAGTAGTGTAGTAGACTTAAGTATTCATTAAGTACCACCATAATGACAACATTAAATACAGTAGTGTAGTAGACCTAAGTATTCATTAAGTACCACCATAATGACAACATTAAATTCAGTAGTGTAGTAGACCTAAGTATTCATTAAGTACCACCATAAAGACATTAAAATACAGTAGTGTAGTAGACTTAAGTATTCATTAAGTACCACCATAATGACATTAAAATACAGTAGTGTAGTAGACTTAAGTATTCATTAAGTACCACCATAATGACATTAAAATACAGTAGTGTAGTAGACTTAAGTATTCATTAAGTACCACCATAATGACAACATTAAATACAGTAGTGTAGTAGACTTAAGTATTCATTAAGTACCACCATCATGACAACATTAAATACAGTAGTGTAGTAGACTTAAGTATTCATTAAGTACCACCATCATGACAACATTAAATACAGTAGTGTAGTAGACCTAAGTATTCATTAAGTACCACCATCATGACAACATTAAATACAGTAGTGTAGTAGACCTAAGTATTCATTAAGTACCACCATAATGACATTAAAATACAGTAGTGTAGTAGACTTAAGTATTCATTAAGTACCACCATAATGACAACATTAAATACAGTAGTGTAGTAGACGTAAGTTTTCATTAAGTACCACCATAATGACAACATTAAATACAGTAGTGTAGTAGACTTAAGTATTCATTAAGTACCACCATAATGACAACATTAAATTCAGTAGTGTAGTAGACCTAAGTATTCATTAAGTACCACCATAAAGACATTAAAATACAGTAGTGTAGTAGACCTAAGTATTCATTAAGTACCACCATAATGACAATAAAATACAGTAGTGTAGTAGACTTAAGTATTCATTAAGTACCACCATAATGACAACATTAAATACAGTAGTGTAGTAGACCTAAGTATTCATTAAGTACCACCATAATGACATTAAAATACAGTAGTGTAGTAGACTTAAGTATTCATTAAGTACCACCATAATGACAATAAAATACAGTAGTGTAGTAGACTTAAGTTTCATTAGGTACCACCATAATGACAACATTAAATACAGTAGTGTAATAGACTTAAGTATTCATTAAACAACATTAAATACAGTAGTGTAGTAGACTTAAGTATTCATTAAGTACCACCATAATGACAACATTAAATACAGTAGTGTAGTAGACCTAAGTATTCATTAAGTACCACCATAATGACAACATTAAATTCAGTAGTGTAGTAGACCTAAGTATTCATTAAGTACCACCATAATGACAATAAAATACAGTAGTGTAGTAGACTTAAGTTTCATTAGGTACCACCATCATGACAACATTAAATACAGTAGTGTAGTTGACCTAAGTATTCATTAAACAACATTAAATACAGTAGTGTAGTAGACCTAAGTATTCATTAAGTACCACCATAATGACATTAAATACAGTAGTGTAGTAGACTTAAGTATTCATTAAGTACCACCATAATGACAACATTAAATACAGTAGTGTAGTAGACCTAAGTATTCATTAAGTACCACCATAATGACAATAAAATACAGTAGTGTAGTAGACCTAAGTATTCATTAAGTACCACCATAATGACATTAAAATACGGTAGTGTAGTAGACTTAAGTATTCATTAAGTACCACCATAATGACAACATTAAATACAGTAGTGTAGTAGACCTAAGTATTCATTAAGTACCACCATAATGACAACATTAAATTCAGTAGTGTAGTAGACCTAAGTATTCATTAAGTACCACCATAAAGACATTAAAATACAGTAGTGTAGTAGACTTAAGTATTCATTAAGTACCACCATAATGACATTAAAATACAGTAGTGTAGTAGACTTAAGTATTCATTAAGTACCACCATAATGACATTAAAATACAGTAGTGTAGTAGACTTAAGTATTCATTAAGTACCACCATAATGACAACATTAAATACAGTAGTGTAGTAGACTTAAGTATTCATTAAGTACCACCATCATGACAACATTAAATACAGTAGTGTAGTAGACCTAAGTATTCATTAAGTACCACCATCATGACAACATTAAATACAGTAGTGTAGTAGACCTAAGTATTCATTAAGTACCACCATAATGACATTAAAATACAGTAGTGTAGTAGACTTAAGTATTCATTAAGTACCACCATAATGACAACATTAAATACAGTAGTGTAGTAGACGTAAGTTTTCATTAAGTACCACCATAATGACAACATTAAATACAGTAGTGTAGTAGACTTAAGTATTCATTAAGTACCACCATCATGACAACATTAAATACAGTAGTGTAGTAGACTTAAGTATTCATTAAGTACCACCATAATGACAACATTAAATACAGTAGTGTAGTAGACCTAAGTATTCATTAAGTACCACCATAATGACAACATTAAATACAGTAGTGTAGTAGACCTAAGTATTCATTAAGTACCACCATAATGACAATAAAATACAGTAGTGTAGTAGACCTAAGTATTCATTAAGTACCACCATAATGACAACATTAAATACAGTAGTGTAGTAGACCTAAGTATTCATTAAGTACCACCATAATGACAACATTAAATACAGTAGTGTAGTAGACCTAAGTATTCATTAAGTACCACCATAATGACAATAAAATACAGTAGTGTAGTAGACCCGAGTATTCATTAAGTACCACCATAATGACATCATTAAATACAGTAGTGTAGTAGACCTAAGTATTCATTAAGTACCACCATAATGACATTAAAATACAGTAGTGTAGTAGACTTAAGTATTCATTAAGTACCACCATAATGACATTAAAATACAGTAGTGTAGTAGACCTAAGTATTCATTAAGTACCACCATCATGACAACATTAAATACAGTAGTGTAGTAGACCTAAGTATTCATTAAGTACCACCATAATGACAATAAAATACAGTAGTGTAGTAGACTTAAGTATTCATTAAGTACCACCATAATGACAACATTAAATACAGTAGTGTAGTAGACCTAAGTATTCATTAAGTACCACCATAATGACAATAAAATACAGTAGTGTAGTAGACCTAAGTATTCATTAAGTACCACCATAATGACATTAAAATACGGTAGTGTAGTAGACTTAAGTATTCATTAAGTACCACCATCATGACAACATTAAATACGGTAGTGTAGTACACCTAAGTATTCATTAAGTACCACCATCATGACAACATTAAATACAGTAGTGTAGTAGACCTAAATATTCATTAAGTACCACCATAATGACATTAAAATACAGTAGTGTAGTAGACCTAAGTATTCATTAAGTACCACCATAATGACAACATTAAATACAGTAGTGTAGTAGACCTAAGTATTCATTAAGTACCACCATAATGACATTAAAATACAGTAGTGTAGTAGACTTAAGTATTCATTAAGTACCACCATCATGACAACATTAAATACAGTAGTGTAGTAGACCTAAGTATTCATTAAGTACCACCATCATGACAACATTAAATACAGTAGTGTAGTAGACCTAAGTATTCATTAAGTACCACCATAATGACAATAAAATACAGTAGTGTAGTAGACCTAAGTATTCATTAAGTACCACCATAAAGACATTAAAATACAGTAGTGTAGTAGACCTAAGTATTCATTAAGTACCACCATAATGACAACATTAAATACAGTAGTGTAGTAGACCTAAGTATTCATTAAGTACCACCATAATGACAACATTAAATACAGTAGTGTAGTAGACCTAAGTATTCATTAAGTACCACCATAAAGACATTAAAATACAGTAGTGTAGTAGACCTAAGTATTCATAAAGTACCACCATAATGACAACATTAAATTCAGTAGTGTAGTAGACCTAAGTATTCATTAAGTACCACCATAAAGACATTAAAATACAGTAGTGTAGTAGACCTAAGTATTCATTAAGTACCACCATAATGACAATAAAATACAGTAGTGTAGTAGACCTAAGTATTCATTAAGTACCACCATAATGACAATAAAATACAGTAGTGTAGTAGACTTAAGTTTCATTAGGTACCACCATCATGACAACATTAAATACAGTAGTGTAGTTGACCTAAGTATTCATTAAACAACATTAAATACAGTAGTGTAGTAGACCTAAGTATTCATTAAGTACCACCATAATGACATTAAATACAGTAGTGTAGTAGACCTAAGTATTCATTAAGTACCACCATAATGACATTAAATACAGTAGTGTAGTAGACTTAAGTATTCATTAAGTACCACCATAATGACAACATTAAATACAGTAGTGTAGTAGACCTAAGTATTCATTAAGTACCACCATAATGACAATAAAATACAGTAGTGTAGTAGACCTAAGTATTCATTAAGTACCACCATAATGACATTAAAATACGGTAGTGTAGTAGACTTAAGTATTCATTAAGTACCACCATAATGACAACATTAAATACAGTAGTGTAGTAGACCTAAGTATTCATTAAGTACCACCATAATGACAACATTAAATTCAGTAGTGTAGTAGACCTAAGTATTCATTAAGTACCACCATAAAGACATTAAAATACAGTAGTGTAGTAGACTTAAGTATTCATTAAGTACCACCATAATGACATTAAAATACAGTAGTGTAGTAGACTTAAGTATTCATTAAGTACCACCATAATGACATTAAAATACAGTAGTGTAGTAGACTTAAGTATTCATTAAGTACCACCATAATGACAACATTAAATACAGTAGTGTAGTAGACTTAAGTATTCATTAAGTACCACCATCATGACAACATTAAATACAGTAGTGTAGTAGACCTAAGTATTCATTAAGTACCACCATCATGACAACATTAAATACAGTAGTGTAGTAGACCTAAGTATTCATTAAGTACCACCATAATGACATTAAAATACAGTAGTGTAGTAGACTTAAGTATTCATTAAGTACCACCATAATGACAACATTAAATACAGTAGTGTAGTAGACGTAAGTTTTCATTAAGTACCACCATAATGACAACATTAAATACAGTAGTGTAGTAGACTTAAGTATTCATTAAGTACCACCATCATGACAACATTAAATACAGTAGTGTAGTAGACTTAAGTATTCATTAAGTACCACCATAATGACAACATTAAATACAGTAGTGTAGTAGACCTAAGTATTCATTAAGTACCACCATAATGACAACATTAAATACAGTAGTGTAGTAGACCTAAGTATTCATTAAGTACCACCATAATGACAATAAAATACAGTAGTGTAGTAGACCTAAGTATTCATTAAGTACCACCATAATGACAACATTAAATACAGTAGTGTAGTAGACCTAAGTATTCATTAAGTACCACCATAATGACAACATTAAATACAGTAGTGTAGTAGACCTAAGTATTCATTAAGTACCACCATAATGACAATAAAATACAGTAGTGTAGTAGACCCGAGTATTCATTAAGTACCACCATAATGACATCATTAAATACAGTAGTGTAGTAGACCTAAGTATTCATTAAGTACCACCATAATGACATTAAAATACAGTAGTGTAGTAGACTTAAGTATTCATTAAGTACCACCATAATGACATTAAAATACAGTAGTGTAGTAGACCTAAGTATTCATTAAGTACCACCATCATGACAACATTAAATACAGTAGTGTAGTAGACCTAAGTATTCATTAAGTACCACCATAATGACAATAAAATACAGTAGTGTAGTAGACTTAAGTATTCATTAAGTACCACCATAATGACAACATTAAATACAGTAGTGTAGTAGACCTAAGTATTCATTAAGTACCACCATAATGACAATAAAATACAGTAGTGTAGTAGACCTAAGTATTCATTAAGTACCACCATAATGACATTAAAATACGGTAGTGTAGTAGACTTAAGTATTCATTAAGTACCACCATCATGACAACATTAAATACGGTAGTGTAGTACACCTAAGTATTCATTAAGTACCACCATCATGACAACATTAAATACAGTAGTGTAGTAGACCTAAATATTCATTAAGTACCACCATAATGACATTAAAATACAGTAGTGTAGTAGACCTAAGTATTCATTAAGTACCACCATAATGACAACATTAAATACAGTAGTGTAGTAGACCTAAGTATTCATTAAGTACCACCATAATGACATTAAAATACAGTAGTGTAGTAGACTTAAGTATTCATTAAGTACCACCATCATGACAACATTAAATACAGTAGTGTAGTAGACCTAAGTATTCATTAAGTACCACCATCATGACAACATTAAATACAGTAGTGTAGTAGACCTAAGTATTCATTAAGTACCACCATAATGACAATAAAATACAGTAGTGTAGTAGACCTAAGTATTCATTAAGTACCACCATAAAGACATTAAAATACAGTAGTGTAGTAGACCTAAGTATTCATTAAGTACCACCATAATGACAACATTAAATACAGTAGTGTAGTAGACCTAAGTATTCATTAAGTACCACCATAATGACAACATTAAATACAGTAGTGTAGTAGACCTAAGTATTCATTAAGTACCACCATAAAGACATTAAAATACAGTAGTGTAGTAGACCTAAGTATTCATAAAGTACCACCATAATGACAACATTAAATTCAGTAGTGTAGTAGACCTAAGTATTCATTAAGTACCACCATAAAGACATTAAAATACAGTAGTGTAGTAGACCTAAGTATTCATTAAGTACCACCATAATGACAATAAAATACAGTAGTGTAGTAGACTTAAGTATTCATTAAGTACCACCATAATGACAACATTAAATACAGTAGTGTAGTAGACCTAAGTATTCATTAAGTACCACCATAAAGACATTAAATTACAGTAGTGTAGTAGACCTAAGTATTCATTAAGTACCACCATAATGACAACATTAAATACAGTAGTGTAGTAGACCTAAGTATTCATTAAGTACCACCATAATGACATTAAAATACAGTAGTGTAGTAGACTTAAGTATTCATTAAGTACCACCATAATGACAACATTAAATACAGTAGTGTAGTAGACCTAAGTATTCATTAAGTACCACCATAATGACAACATTAAATTCAGTAGTGTAGTAGACCTAAGTATTCATTAAGTACCACCATAATGACAATAAAATACAGTAGTGTAGTAGACTTAAGTTTCATTAGGTACCACCATAATGACAACATTAAATACAGTAGTGTAATAGACTTAAGTATTCATTAAACAACATTAAATACAGTAGTGTAGTAGACCTAAGTATTCATTAAGTACCACCATCATGACAACATTAAATACAGTAGTGTAGTTGACCTAAGTATTCATTAAACAACATTAAATACAGTAGTGTAGTAGACCTAAGTATTCATTAAGTACCACCATAATGACATTAAATACAGTAGTGTAGTAGACCTAAGTATTCATTAAGTACCACCATAATGACAACATTAAATACAGTAGTGTAGTACAAAAGTATTCATTAATGTTGTGTGTCAATCTTACCACTGAATTGAATACACAAAGCTTAGTATCCTTTAGAAGGTTTATTATTAATCACAGACCGACAGGAACATCACACTGCCGGCCGGCTCCGTCACATGTGTGTGGTGTTACATAACAACTGGTACCTTGAACAAATCCGTTTCCTGTTCCGGGTCATGTGACCAGATGGATAACCAATACATGACATCCCTCTTTTCCTTGGAAATAAACTTGTACCGTAAACAACCTCTGTACTGACCCTTAAAACCACAAAACGTTTTCTCCAAACAAACCTGTGAAACCATTGCACAGTAACATGTGGAACACTTTTTTTCCCAATGCACAATAACTCTCTTTTCTTTTTTTTTTCCAATGTAAGTCAACCTAGGTCAAGACAAAAATCACTGAACCTTCCAGGTGGTTTTGTAACCCTTTGGGGTCTGGCCTTTGGCACTTCTGACATCCGGGTGTGGTGTGGAGTGTGATTGTCATTAGTCTGTCCCTCTGTGTCCCCTCCAAGTGCAATGTCCTCCGTCCACTGCGTCTCCTCTTGTGTGTCGTGTCTCTCTGTTGGTCGGTTTGTCACATATCTCTTTACATGTGTGGTGTTTCTCTGATATCTCGCTCCTGTTGGTGATTCAACCACAACCTGATTCCCTGTTTTGCTCACCACTTTATGTGGTGTCGCGTTGAAGGGTGTGGTGAACTTGTCCACCTTGTCCTGCTGTACGAGCACTGTGTCTCCAACGTCTACTTGTGAGTACTGAGCTCCCCGTCGTTCATCAGCATAGAGCTTTGCTTTTCCCTTTTGCTCTGCATCTCTATCACGTACTTCCAGCGACGCTGTGTGTGATCCACAGAGATCTGGCAATTTTCCCCTCATCCTCCGATTGAAGAGTAGCTCAGCAGGGCTCTTCCCAGTAGTAGCATGTTCTATGCTCCGGTACACAGTCACATACTTCCTTAGTTCACGTTTCCAGTCCAGTCCTTCTGCATGGGCGATCCTTATCCTTTTCATTAGTGATGAGTTCTGACGCTCAACTTCTCCATTTGCTTGAGCCCACTTTGGAGTCGTCTTCACGTGTGTGATTCCATTTGTCTCGCAATACTCCTTGAACACGTCAGACTTGAACTGTGGCCCCTGGTCTGACCTGCAGGTAACTGGCAGTCCGTGTCTGCTGAAAATAGACTCCAGGCTGTCCACAACCTTCTCTGCAGTTGTGGAGGTCATAATGTCATACTCATAATAGCGACTGTAGTAGTCCACCACCACAAGTATGGAGTGGTTAGTTGGCAGCGGTCCTAGCAGATCTATGGCCACATCTTGCCAGGGCCCGTCCGGTAGACTTGTGGATCTCAGTGGTTCTGGTGGGTCATGTCTGGCTACAATCTGGCATCCATGGCAGGCCTTACAGTACTTCTCGGCTGCCTTCTCCATGCCAGGCCACCAAACCTTGGTTCTGAGGTGCTGTTTGGTTCCCACTATTCCCAAATGTCCCTCATGGGCTAGTGTAAGTGCTCGTGCTTGCAGTCTCTGAGGCAGCACTATGCGTGTCCCCCGTAACACAATGTATCCAATAGTACATAGCTCGTTAACAATTGGTGCATACTGTTTACAATTATCAAAACATCCGCTTGTTATTGCATTGCGTACCTCAATTAATTCTGGGTCAGTAGCAGAGGCTTCCTCTATCTCTCGTGTAGTAAGTGCTTTGGGTGTGGCACTCATTGCTACAAATCTAACATACTCTTCTGAATCATGTTTGTGTACCTCTTTCTGTGCTGTGTTGCCCAGCAGCCGTGACAATGGGTCTGCTATGTTTTGTTTCCCCGGTACGTATACAACTCTGAAATCATATGGCTGTAATCTGAGGACCCATCTCTCAATGCGTGCGGATGGTTTGGATCTAGGGCCATATATAACCTCTAATGGCTTATGGTCTGTGACCAAATCAAATCTCTTGCCATACACATAAGGATGTAGTCTCTCACAAGCCCATACTAGAGCTAAAGCTTCGCGCTCTGTCTGAGAGTACCTACGCTCACAGTCTGTCAGGCTGCGACTCACGTAGCACACAGGTACCATCTCCCCCTGTTGTTTTTGCACTAGCACTGCACCTAACCCTACTGGACTAGCATCTGCTATCACCTTGGTTGGTGCGTCTTTGTCAAAGTAGGCTAGTATAACAGCTTTTGCTAATTCCTCCTTCAAAACCTGAAACGCTTTTTTCTGTTCTGGACCGAACTCAAATGGTACGTCTTTTCTGGTCAGGCGTCTTAAAGGTTCTGATATTGTTGCAAAACCTGAGATAAATCTCGAACTGAATCCTACGAGACCCAAGAAGCTCCTAACTTCCGAAGCATCCTCGGGTTCTCTGGCCTCTACTATAGCTCTGACCCTCTCTTCTGTAGGACCAATCCCTTTCTGTGTCAGAAGTATCCCCATGAAAACCAACTTGTCCATGTTGAATTGACATTTATCTGGATTTAGTGTTAAACCACACTGTGAAAGCCTCTTCATCACAGCATGTAACCTCTTGTCGTGTGTTTCCTGATCTTGTGCATGTACTATCACATCATCTGATATGTTCTCGACACCCTCGATGCCGGCTAGTGCATTGGCTATCTCATGCTGGTATTGCTCACTGGCTGATGAGACACCAAAAATCAGCCTTTTGTACCTGTACACTCCATTGTGTACTGCAAAAGTGGTTATATCTCTTGACTCTGGGGTCAGTTCTAACTGATGGTAGCCCCATTTAAGATCTAGCTTGCTAAATATAGCAGAGCCATTCAGGCCTTGTAAAACGTCATCCACGGTTGGAATAGGGTACCGTTCTCTTATGATCGCTTCGTTGGCCCTCCTCATATCTAGACACAACCTGATATCATTGTCAGGTTTTGGGGATATCACCACGGGGTTTAACCAAGGGGTGGGACCTTTGACACACTCTATTATGTCTAGCTCAGTCAGCTCCTTTATTTTATTCTCTACAGCCTCTCTGAGGTTGTATGGTATGCGCCTGAGAGGCTGTGCCACTGGCTTGACTTTTGGGTCTATGTATAGGCTGAGCTGTTTGGTTTTTAATTTTCCTACACCCTTAAATACCTTTGGGTATTGTTGCCTGAGGGTGCCTTTGATGTCTGTAACTACAGATACATTCTCACCTATTTTCAGCACCCCTAGTTTCATGGCTGTCTTTCTCCCCAGTAGTGGTTCACCATTACCCTTGATTACAATGAACTCTGCCTGTTCAGATCTGTCACCGATGGTGATTTCACACTCAAACATCCCCTTAATTGGCAGTGGTTCACTGGATGAGTATGGGTACAAATTCCTCTGCTCTTTTGGCACATAAGAATTACATTTGATATTTTCTGCTTTTAGTTTTTCCCATACATTTGTTCCCATCACATTGCTCTTAGCACCAGAATCAACCAGCATTTCCACCTTAACTCCCCCCACACAAAATGTAAGTTTCTCTGACATGTCATCCTCTTTCACATTGAATGTAAACTCACTGTCATGTTCTACCTCCAGATTGTTCACATTTTGGTTTCTTGATCCTCTTGAACGGCACATTTTGGCGTAGTGGTCCTTCCCGTTGCATTTGTGACATGTCTGTCCACGTGCAGGGCATTTGGGATCTTTTGCCATGTGATCAGCGCATCCACATCTGAAGCACTTCCTCTCCGAAGTGGCGCCTTCTTCTTTTTCCGCTGTTTTCCCTCTAGGTGTAGAGTATTTCCCTCCTTTTTGAGCAACGCGATGCACAGCCTCCGTGTCCCTCCCGTAGACTGTAGGTTCCCTCTTTTCCTCAGTTAGAGACATGGCTGCCATCTGTTCCTCGATCCTCTCACATTGTGAGGCTAATTCCAATGTGCGGGCAAGAGTCAACGTGTCCCCTTCCTCCAGTAGCTTTCTGCGCACATATGATGATGTACATTTATTCAGGATAGCGTCCCTTATCTGGTTGTCTGTGTCAGCCTGGAAGCCGCAATCCCTCGCAGTCCGTCTCAAACGTGTAGAAAACTGTTGCACCGTCTCACCTGTTTCCTGGCACAACTTGTGAAACGTCTGGCGGGCATATGCTGAGTTGACTTTGGGCACGAAGTAGGTGTTCAGCGCCGTGACTGCCTTCGCATAGTCAGTCACCTCCCCGGTGTCTGGTAGAGTTTGGAACACATCCTGGACGTCTGGTCCCGCCAGGTGTAAAAGTAGAGCTCTTCTCCTCTGCTTCACCACAGCCGTGGCGTCAGCATCAATAATCAGTCCTTTCCCATCAGCATATAATTCAAACGAGGTCAGCCAACGGGTCCATCTCGGCCCGAGCGTGGCTGGGTCCGTGTAACATGCGAACGTTTGAATCCCCGACTTGTCCATGTTGCTTGTTTAACTCCTTTTAACGTCCAACTAAACAGTCTTCAAACGTCCACAATAATCCTCGTCGCCATTGTTGTGTGTCAATCTTACCACTGAATTGAATACACAAAGCTTAGTATCCTTTAGAAGGTTTATTATTAATCACAGACCGACAGGAACATCACACTGCCGGCCGGCTCCGTCACATGTGTGTGGTGTTACATAACAACTGGTACCTTGAACAAATCCGTTTCCTGTTCCGGGTCATGTGACCAGATGGATAACCAATACATGACAATTAAGTACCACCATAATGACAACATTAAATACAGTAGTGTAGTAGACCTAAGTATTCATTAAGTACCACCATAATGACAATAAAATACAGTAGTGTAGTAGACCTAAGTATTCATTAAGTACCACCATAATGACAACATTAAATACAGTAGTGTAGTAGACCTAAGTATTCATTAAGTACCACCATAATGACATTAAATACAGTAGTGTAGTAGACCTAAGTATTCATTAAGTACCACCATAATGACAACATTAAATACAGTAGTGTAGTAGACGTAAGTATTCATTAAGTACCACCATAATGACAACATTAAATACAGTAGTGTAGTAGACCTAAGTATTCATTAAGTACCACCATAATGACATTAAATACAGTAGTGTAGTAGACCTAAGTATTCATTAAGTACCACCATAATGACAACATTAAATACAGTAGTGTAGTAGACGTAAGTATTCATTAAGTACCACCATAATGACATTAAATACAGTAGTGTAGTAGACCTAAGTATTCATTAAGTACCACCATAATGACATTAAATACAGTAGTGTAGTAGACCTAAGTATTCATTAAGTACCACCATAATGACAACATTAAATACAGTAGTGTAGTAGACCTAAGTATTCATTAAGTACCACCATAATGACATTAAATACAGTAGTGTAGTAGACCTAAGTATTCATTAAGTACCACCATAATGACAACATTAAATACAGTAGTGTAGTAGACGTAAGTATTCATTAAGTACCACCATAATGACAACATTAAATACAGTAGTGTAGTAGACCTAAGTATTCATTAAGTACCACCATAATGACAACATTAAATACAGTAGTGTAGTAGACCTAAGTATTCATTAAGTACCACCATAATGACAACATTAAATACAGTAGTGTAGTAGACCTAAGTATTCATTAAGTACCACCATAATGACAACATTAAATACAGTAGTGTAGTAGACCTAAGTATTCATTAAGTACCACCATAATGACAATAAAATACAGTAGTGTAGTAGACCTAAGTATTCATTAAGTACCACCATAATGACATTAAATACAGTAGTGTAGTAGACTTAAGTATTCATTAAGTACCACCATCATGACAACATTAAATACAGTAGTGTAGTAGACCTAAGTATTCATTAAGTACCACCATAATGACAACATTAAATACAGTAGTGTAGTAGACGTAAGTATTCATTAAGTACCACCGTAATGACAACATTAAATACAGTAGTGTAGTAGACCTAAGTATTCATTAAGTACCACCATAATGACAACATTAAATACAGTAGTGTAGTAGACCTAAGTATTCATTAAGTACCACCATAATGACAACATTAAATACAGTAGTGTAGTACAAAAGTATTCATTAAGTACCACCATAATGACAACATTAAATACAGTAGTGTAGTAGACCTAAGTATTCATTAAGTACCACCATAATGACAACATTAAATACAGTAGTGTAGTACAAAAGTATTCATTAAGTACCACCATAATGACAACATTAAATACAGTAGTGTAGTAGACCTAAGTATTCATTAAGTACCACCATAATGACAACATTAAATACAGTAGTGTAGTAGACCTAAGTATTCATTAAGTACCACCATAATGACAACATTAAATACAGTAGTGTAGTACAAAAGTATTCATTAAGTACCACCATAATGACAACATTAAATACAGTAGTGTAGTAGACTTAAGTATTCATTAAGTACCACCATCATGACAACATTAAATACAGTAGTGTAGTAGACGTAAGTATTCATTAAGTACCACCATAATGACATCATTAAATACAGTAGTGTAGTAGACTTAAGTATTCATTAAGTACCACCATCATGACAACATTAAATAAAGTAGTGTAGTAGACCTAAGTATTCATTAAGTACCACCATCATGACAACATTAAATAAAGTAGTGTAGTAGACCTAAGTATTCATTAAGTACCACCATAATGACATCATTAAATACAGTAGTGTAGTAGACTTAAGTATTCATTAAGTACCACCATCATGACAACATTAAATAAAGTAGTGTAGTAGACCTAAGTATTCATTAAGTACCACCATCATGACATCATTAAATACAGTAGTGTAGTAGACCTAAGTATTCATTAAGTACCACCATCATGACAACATTAAATACAGTAGTGTAGTAGACGTAAGTATTCATTAAGTACCACCATAGTGACAACATTAAATACAGTAGTGTAGTAGACCTAAGTATTCATTAAGTACCACCATAATGACAATAAAATACAGTAGTGTAGTAGACCCGAGTATTCATTAAGTACCACCATAATGACAACATTAAATACAGTAGTGTAGTAGACCTAAGTATTCATTAAGTACCACCATAATGACAATAAAATACAGTAGTGTAGTAGACCCGAGTATTCATTAAGTACCACCATAATGACATCATTAAATACAGTAGTGTAGTAGACCCGAGTATTCATTAAGTACCACCATCATGACAACATTAAATACAGTAGTGTAGTAGACCTAAGTATTCATTAAGTACCACCATAATGACAACATTAAATACAGTAGTGTAGTAGACCTAAGTATTCATTAAGTACCACCATAATGACAACATTAAATACAGTAGTGTAGTAGACCTAAGTATTCATTAAATACCACCATAATGACAACATTAAATACAGTAGTTTAGTAGACCTAAGTATTCATTAAGTACCACCATCATGACAACATTAAATAAAGTAGTGTAGTAGACCTAAGTATTCATTAAATACCACCATAATGACAACATTAAATACAGTAGTTTAGTAGACCTAAGTATTCATTAAATACCACCATAATGACAACATTAAATACAGTAGTTTAGTAGACCTAAGTATTCATTAAGTACCACCATCATGACAACATTAAATACAGTAGTGTAGTAGACCTAAGTATTCATTAAGTACCACCATCATGACAACATTAAATAAAGTAGTGTAGTAGACTTAAGTATTCATTAAGTACCACCATCATGACAACATTAAATACAGTAGTGTAGTAGACCTAAGTATTCATTAAGTACCACCATCATGACAACATTAAATACAGTAGTGTAGTAGACCTAAGTATTCATTAAGTACCACCATCATGACAACATTAAATACAGTAGTGTAGTAGACCTAAGTATTCATTAAGTACCACCATCATGACAACATTAAATACAGTAGTGTAGTAGACCTAAGTATTCATTAAACAACATTAAATACAGTAGTGTAGTAGACCTAAGTATTCATTAAGTACCACCATAATGACAACATTAAATACAGTAGTGTAGTAGACCTAAGTATTCATTAAGTACCACCATCATGACAACATTAAATACAGTAGTGTAGTAGACCTAAGTATTCATTAAACAACATTAAATACAGTAGTGTAGTAGACCTAAGTATTCATTAAGTACCACCATCATGACAACATTAAATACAGTAGTGTAGTAGACCTAAGTATTCATTAAGTACCACCATCATGACAACATTAAATACAGTAGTGTAGTAGACCTAAGTATTCATTAAGTACCACCATCATGACAACATTAAATACAGTAGTGTAGTAGACCTAAGTATTCATTAAGTACCACCATAATGACAACATTAAATACAGTAGTGTAGTAGACTTAAGTATTCATTAAGTACCACCATAATGACAATAAAATACAGTAGTGTAGTAGACTTAAGTTTCATTAAGTACCACCATCATGAGAACATTAAATACAGTAGTGTAGTAGACCTAAGTATTCATTAAGTACCACCATAATGACAACATTAAATACAGTAGTGTAGTAGACCTAAGTATTCATTAAACAACATTAAATACAGTAGTGTAGTAGACCTAAGTATTCATTAAACAACATTAAATACAGTAGTGTAGTAGACCTAAGTATTCATTAAGTACCACCATCATGACAACATTAAATACAGTAGTGTAGTAGACCTAAGTATTCATTAAACAACATTAAATACAGTAGTGTAGTAGACCTAAGTATTCATTAAGTACCACCATAATGACAACATTAAATACAGTAGTGTAGTAGACTTAAGTATTCATTAAGTACCACCATCATGACAACATTAAATACAGTAGTGTAGTAGACCTAAGTATTCATTAAGTACCACCATAATGACAACATTAAATACAGTAGTGTAGTAGACTTAAGTATTCATTAAGTACCACCATCATGACAACATTAAATACAGTAGTGTAGTAGACCTAAGTATTCATTAAGTACCACCATAATGACAACATTAAATACAGTAGTGTAGTAGACTTAAGTATTCATTAAGTACCACCATAATGACAATAAAATACAGTAGTGTAGTAGACTTAAGTTTCATTAAGTACCACCATCATGAGAACATTAAATACAGTAGTGTAGTAGACCGAAGTATTCATTAAGTACCACCATAATGACAACATTAAATACAGTAGTGTAGTAGACCTAAGTATTCATTAAACAACATTAAATACAGTAGTGTAGTAGACCTAAGTATTCATTAAGTACCACCATAATGACAATAAAATACAGTAGTGTAGTAGACTTAAGTTTCATTAAGTACCACCATCATGAGAACATTAAATACAGTAGTGTAGTAGACCTAAGTATTCATTAAACAACATTAAATACAGTAGTGTAGTAGACCTAAGTATTCATTAAGTACCACCATCATGACAACATTAAATACAGTAGTGTAGTAGACCTAAGTATTCATTAAGTACCACCATCATGACAACATTAAATACAGTAGTGTAGTAGACCTAAGTATTCATTAAGTACCACCATCATGACAACATTAAATACAGTAGTGTAGTAGACCTAAGTATTCATTAAGTACCACCATAATGACAACATTAAATACAGTAGTGTAGTAGACTTAAGTATTCATTAAGTACCACCATAATGACAATAAAATACAGTAGTGTAGTAGACTTAAGTTTCATTAAGTACCACCATCATGAGAACATTAAATACAGTAGTGTAGTAGACCTAAGTATTCATTAAGTACCACCATAATGACAACATTAAATACAGTAGTGTAGTAGACCTAAGTATTCATTAAACAACATTAAATACAGTAGTGTAGTAGACCTAAGTATTCATTAAACAACATTAAATACAGTAGTGTAGTAGACCTAAGTATTCATTAAGTACCACCATCATGACAACATTAAATACAGTAGTGTAGTAGACCTAAGTATTCATTAAACAACATTAAATACAGTAGTGTAGTAGACCTAAGTATTCATTAAGTACCACCATAATGACAACATTAAATACAGTAGTGTAGTAGACTTAAGTATTCATTAAGTACCACCATCATGACAACATTAAATACAGTAGTGTAGTAGACCTAAGTATTCATTAAGTACCACCATAATGACAACATTAAATACAGTAGTGTAGTAGACTTAAGTATTCATTAAGTACCACCATCATGACAACATTAAATACAGTAGTGTAGTAGACTTAAGTATTCATTAAGTACCACCATCATGACAACATTAAATACAGTAGTGTAGTAGACCTAAGTATTCATTAAGTACCACCATAATGACAACATTAAATACAGTAGTGTAGTAGACTTAAGTATTCATTAAGTACCACCATCATGACAACATTAAATACAGTAGTGTAGTAGACCTAAGTATTCATTAAGTACCACCATAATGACAACATTAAATACAGTAGTGTAGTAGACCTAAGTATTCATTAAGTACCACCATAATGACATTAAAATACAGTAGTGTAGTAGACTTAAGTATTCATTAAGTACCACCATAATGACAATAAAATACAGTAGTGTAGTAGACCTAAGTATTCATTAAGTACCACCATAATGACAACATTAAATACAGTAGTGTAGTAGACCTAAGTATTCATTAAGTACCACCATAATGACAATAAAATACAGTAGTGTAGTAGACTTAAGTATTCATTAAGTACCACCATAATGACATCATTAAATACAGTAGTGTAGTAGACCTAAGTATTCATTAAGTACCACCATAATGACAACATTAAATACAGTAGTGTAGTACACCTAAGTATTCATTAAGTACCACCATAATGACAACATTAAATACAGTAGTGTAGTAGACCTAAGTATTCATTAAGTACCACCATGATGACAACATTAAATACAGTAGTGTAGTAGACCTAAGTATTCATTAAGTACCACCATAATGACAATAAATACAGTAGTGTAGTAGACCTAAGTATTCATTAAGTACCACCATAATGACATTAAATACAGTAGTGTAGTAGATTTAAGTATTCATTAAGTACCACCATAATGACATTAAATACAGTAGTGTAGTAGACCTAAGTATTCATTAAGTACCACCGAAGTGACAACATTAAATACAGTAGTGTAGTAGACCTAAGTATTCATTAAGTACCACCATAATGACAACATTAAATACAGTAATGTAGTAGACTTAAGTATTCATTAAGTACCACCATAATGACAACATTAAATACAGTAGTGTAGTAGACCTAAGATTTCATTAAGTACCACCATAATGACAATAAAATACAGTAGTGTAGTAGACTTAAGTATTCATTAAGTACCACCATAATGACATTAAAATACAGTAGTGTAGTAGACTTAAGTATTCATTAAGTACCACAATAATGACAACATTAAATACAGTAGTGTAGTAGACTTAAGTATTCATTAAGTACCACCATAATGACATCATTAAATACAGTAGTGTAGTAGACCTAAGTATTCATTAAGTACCACCAGAATGACAATAAAATACAGTAGTGTAGTAGACTTAAGTATTCATTAAGTACCACCATAATGACAACATTAAATACAATAGTGTAGTAGACCTAAGTATTCATTAAGTACCACCATAATGACATCATTAAATACAGTAGTGTAGTAGACCTAAGTATTCATTAAGTACCACCATAATGACAACATTAAATACAGTAGTGTAGTAGACTTAAGTATTCATTAAGTACCACCATAATGACAATAAAATACAGTTGTGTAGTAGACTCAAGCATTCATTAAGTACCACCATGATGACAACATTAAATACAGTAGTGTAGTAGACCTAAGTATTCATTAAGTACCACCATAATGACAATAAAATACAGAAGTGTAGTAGACTTAAGTATTCATTAAGTACCACCATAATGACAACATTAAATACAGTAGTGTAGTAGACCTAAGTATTCATTAAGTACCACCATTATGACATTAAAATACAGTAGTGTAGTAGACTTAAGTATTCATTGAGTACCACCATAATGACATTAAAATACAGTAGTGTAGTAGACCTAAGTATTCATTAAGTACCACCATAATGACATTAAAATACAGTAGTGTAGTAGACCTAAGTATTCATTAAGTACCACCATAATGACATTAAAATACAGTAGTGTAGTAGACCTAAGTATTCATTAAGTACCACCATAATGACAATAAAATACAGTAGTGTAGTAGACCTAAGTATTCATTAAGTACCACCATAATGACATTAAAATACAGTAGTGTAGTAGACCTAAGTATTCATTAAGTACCACCATAATGACAATAAAATACAGTAGTGTAGTACACCTAAGTATTCATTAAGTACCACCATAATGACAACATTAAATACAGTAGTGTAGTAGACTTAAGTATTCATTAAGTACCACCATAATGACAATAAAATACAGTTGTGTAGTAGACTCAAGCATTCATTAAGTCCCACCGTGATGACAACATTAAATACAGTAGTGTAGTAGACCTAAGTATTCATTAAGTACCACCATAATGACAATAAAATACAGAAGTGTAGTAGACTTAAGTATTCATTAAGTACCACCATAATGACAAAATACAGTAGTGTAGTAGACTTAAGTATTCATTAAGTACCACCATAATGACAATAAAATACAGAAGTGTAGTAGACTTAAGTATTCATTAAGTACCACCATAATGACAAAATACAGTAGTGTAGTAGACTTAAGTATTCATTAAGTACCACCATAATGACAATACAATACAGTAGTGTAGTAGACCTAAGTATTCATTAAGTACCACCATAATGACAATAAAATACAGTAGTGTAGTAGACTTAAGCATTCATTAAGTACCACCATAATGACAACATTAAATACAGTAGTGTAGTAGACCTAAGTATTCATTAAGTACCACTATAATGACAATAAAATACAGTAGTGTAGTAGACCTAAGTATTCATTAAGTACCACCATAATGACAATACAATACAGTAGTGTAGTAGACTTAAGCATTCATTAAGTACCACCATAATGACAACATTAAATAAAGTAGTGTAGTAGACCTAAGTATTCATTAAGTACCACCATAATGACAACATTAAATAAAGTAGTGTAGTAGACCTAAGTATTCATTAAGTACCACTATAATGACAATAAAATACAGTAGTGTAGTAGACCTAAGTATTCATTAAGTACCACCATAATGACAATACAATACAGTAGTGTAGTAGACTTAAGCATTCATTAAGTACCACCATAATGACAACATTAAATAAAGTAGTGTAGTAGACCTAAGTATTCATTAAGTACCACTATAATGACAATAAAATACAGTAGTGTAGTAGACCTAAGTATTCATTAAGTACCACCATAGTGACAATACAATATAGTAGTGTAGTAGACTTAAGCATTCATTAAGTACCACCATAATGACAACATTAAATAAAGTAGTGTAGTAGACCTAAGTACTCATTAAGTACCACTATAATGACAATAAAATACAGTAGTGTAGTAGACCTAAGTGTTCATTAAGTACCACCATAATGACAATAAAATACAGTAGTGTAGTAGACCTAAGTATTCATTAAGTACCACCATAATGACAATAAAATACAGTAGTGTAGTAGACTTAAGCATTCATTAAGTACCACCATAATGACAACATTAAATAAAGTAGTGTAGTAGACCTAAGTATTCATTAAGTACCACTATAATGACAATAAAATACAGTAGTGTAGTAGACCTAAGTATTCATTAAGTACCACCATAATGACAATACAATACAGTAGTGTAGTAGACTTAAGCATTCATTAAGTACCACCATAATGACAACATTAAATAAAGTAGTGTAGTAGACCTAAGTATTCATTAAGTACCACCATAATGACAATAAAATACAGTAGTGTAGTAGACCTAAGTATTCATTAAGTACCACCATAATGACAATAAAATACACTTGTGTAGTAGACTTAAGCATTCATTAAGTACCACCATAATGACAACATTAAATACAGTAGTGTAGTAGACCTAAGTATTCATTAAGTACCACCATAATGACAATAAAATACAGTTGTGTAGTAGACTCAAGCATTCATTAAGTACCACCGTGATGACAACATTAAATACAGTAGTGTAGTAGACCTAAGTATTCATTAAGTACCACCATAATGACAATAAAATACAGAAGTGTAGTAGACTTAAGTATTCATTAAGTACCACCATAATGACAATAAAATACAGAAGTGTAGTAGACTTAAGTATTCATTAAGTACCACCATAATGACAATAAAATACAGAAGTGTAGTAGACTTAAGTATTCATTAAGTACCACCATAATGACAAAATACAGTAGTGTAGTAGACTTAAGTATTCATTAAGTACCACCATAATGACAATAAAATACAGTAGTGTAGTAGACCTAAGTATTCATTAAGTACCACCATAATGACAATAAAATACAACTTGTGTAGTAGACTTAAGCATTCATTAAGTACCACCATAATGACAACATTAAATACAGTAGTGTAGTAGACCTAAGTATTCATTAAGTACCACTATAATGACAATAAAATACAGTAGTGTAGTAGACCTAAGTATTCATTAAGTACCACTATAATGACAATAAAATACAGTAGTGTAGTAGACCTAAGTATTCATTAAGTACCACCATAATGACAATAAAATACACTTGTGTAGTAGACTTAAGCATTCATTAAGTACCACCATAATGACAACATTAAATACAGTAGTGTAGTAGACCTAAGTATTCATTAAGTACCACCATAATGACAACATTAAATACAGTAGTGTAGTAGACCTAAGTATTCATTAAGTACCACCATAATGACAATAAAATACAGTTGTGTAGTAGACCTATGTATTCATTAAGTACCACCATAATGACAATAAAATACAGTAGTGTAGTAAACTTAAGCATTCATTAAGTACCACCATAATGACAACATTAAATAAAGTAGTGTAGTGACCTAAGTATTCATTAAGTACCACTATAATGACAATAAAATACAGTAGTGTAGTAGACCTAAGTATTCATTAAGTACCACCATAATGACAATACAATACAGTAGTGTAGTAGACTTAAGCATTCATTAAGTACCACCATAATGACAACATTAAATACAGTAGTGTAGTAGACCTAAGCATTCATTAAGTACCACCATAATGACAACATTAAATACAGTAGTGTAGTAGACCTAAGTATTCATTAAGTACCACCATAATGACAATAAAATACAGTAGTGTAGTAGACTTAAGCATTCATTAAGTACCACCATAATGACAATAAAATACAGTAGTGTAGTAGACTTAAGCATTCATTAAGTACCACCATAATGACAACATTAAATACAGTAGTGTAGTAGACCTAAGTATTCATTAAGTACCACCATAATGACAATAAAATACAGTATTGTAGTAGACCTAAGTATTCATTAAGTACCACCATAATGACAACATTAAATACAGTAGTGTAGTAGACCTAAGTATTCATTAAGTACCACCATCATGACAACATTAAATACAGTAGTGTAGTAGACTTAAGCATTCATTAAGTACCACCATAATGACAATAAAATACAGTAGTGTAGTAGACCTAAGTATTCATTAAGTACCACCATAATGACAATAAAATACACTTGTGTAGTAGACTTAAGCATTCATTAAGTACCACCATAATGACAACATTAAATACAGTAGTGTAGTAGACCTAAGTATTCATTAAGTACCACCATAATGACAATAAAATACAGTTGTGTAGTAGACCTAAGTATTCATTAAGTACCACCATAATGACAACATTAAATACAGTAGTGTAGTAGACCTAAGTATTCATTAAGTACCACCATCATGACAACATTAAATACAGTAGTGTAGTAGACTTAAGCATTCATTAAGTACCACCATAATGACAATAAAATACAGTAGTGTAGTAGACTTAAGCATTCATTAAGTACCACCATAATGACAATAAAATACAGTAGTGTAGTAGACTTAAGCATTCATTAAGTACCACCATAATGACAATAAAATACAGTAGTGTAGTAGACTTAAGCATTCATTAAGTACCACCATAATGACAACATTAAATAAAGTAGTGTAGTAGACCTAAGTATTCATTAAGTACCACCATAATGACAATAAAATACAGTAGTGTAGTAGACTTAAGCATTCATTAAGTACCACCATAATGACAATAAAATACAGTAGTGTAGTAGACTTAAGCATTCATTAAGTACCACCATAATGACAACATTAAATAAAGTAGTGTAGTAGACTTAAGCATTCATTAAGTACCACCATAATGACAACATTAAATACAGTAGTGTAGTAGACCTAAGTATTCATTAAGTACCACCATAATGACAACATTAAATACAGTAGTGTAGTAGACCTAAGTATTCATTAAGTACCACCATCATGACAACATTAAATACAGTAGTGTAGTAGACTTAAGCATTCATTAAGTACCACCATAATGACAATAAAATACAGTAGTGTAGTAGACTTAAGCATTCATTAAGTACCACCATAATGACAATAAAATACAGTAGTGTAGTAGACTTAAGCATTCATTAAGTACCACCATAATGACAACATTAAATAAAGTAGTGTAGTAGACCTAAGTATTCATTAAGTACCACCATAATGACAATACAATACAGTAGTGTAGTAGACTTAAGCATTCATTAAGTACCACCATAATGACAACATTAAATAAAGTAGTGTAGTAGACCTAAGTATTCATTAAGTACCACCATAATGACAATAAAATACAGTATTGTAGTAGACCTAAGTATTCATTAAGTACCACCATAATGACAATAAAATACAGTATTGTAGTAGACCTAAGTATTCATTAAGTACCACCATAATGACAATAAAATACACTTGTGTAGTAGACTTAAGCATTCATTAAGTACCACCATAATGACAACATTAAATACAGTAGTGTAGTAGACCTAAGTATTCATTAAGTACCACCATAATGACAACATTAAATACAGTAGTGTAGTAGACCTAAGTATTCATTAAGTACCACCATAATGACAATAAAATACAGTAGTGTAGTAGACCTAAGTATTCATTAAGTACCACCATAATGACAATAAAATACAGTAGTGTAGTAGACTTAAGCATTCATTAAGTACCACCATAATGACAACATTAAATAAAGTAGTGTAGTAGACCTAAGTATTCATTAAGTACCACTATAATGACAATAAAATACAGTAGTGTAGTAGACCTAAGTATTCATTAAGTACCACCATAATGACAATACAATACAGTAGTGTAGTAGACTTAAGCATTCATTAAGTACCACCATAATGACAACATTAAATAAAGTAGTGTAGTAGACCTAAGTATTCATTAAGTACCACCATAATGACAATAAAATACAGTAGTGTAGTAGACCTAAGTATTCATTAAGTACCACCATAATGACATCATTAAATACAGTAGTGTAGTAGACCTAAGTATTCATTAAGTACCACCATAATGACAATAAAATACAGTAGTGTAGTAGACCTAAGTATTCATTAAGTACCACCATAATGACATCATTAAATACAGTAGTGTAGTAGACCTAAGTATTCATTAAGTACCACCATAATGACAACATTAAATACAGTAGTGTAGTACACCTAAGTATTCATTAAGTACCACCATAATGACATTAAATACAGTAGTGTAGTAGACTTAAGTATTCATTAAGTACCACCATAATGACAACATTAAATACAGTAGTGTAGTAGACCTAAGTATTCATTAAGTACCACCATAATGACATTAAATACAGTAGTGTAGTAGACTTTAGTATTCATTAAGTACCACCATAATGACATTAAATACAGTAGTGTAGTAGACTTTAGTATTCATTAAGTACCACCATAATGACAACATTAAATACAGTAGTGTAGTAGACCTAAGTATTCATTAAGCACCACCATAATGACATTAAATACAGTAGTGTAGTAGACCTAAGTATTCATTAAGTACCACCATAATGACAACATTAAATACAGTAGTGTAGTAGACCTAAGTATTCATTAAGTACCACCATAATGACAACATTAAATACAGTAGTGTAGTAGACCTAAGTATTCACTAAGTACCACCATAATGACAATAAAATACAGTAGTGTAGTAGACCTAAGTATTCATTAAGTACCACCATAATGACAATAAAATACAGTAGTGTAGTAGACCTAAGTATTCATTAAGTACCACCATAATGACAATAAAATACAGTAGTGTAGTAGACCTAAGTATTCATTAAGTACCACCATAATGACAATAAAATACAGTAGTGTAGTAGACCTAAGTATTCATTAAGTACCACCATAATGACAATAAAATACAGTAGTGTAGTAGACCTAAGTATTCATTAAGTACCACCATCATGACAACATTAAATACAGTAGTGTAGTAGACCTAAGTATTCATTAAGTACCATCATCATGACTACATTAAATACAGTAGTGTAGTAGACCTAAGTATTCATTAAGTACCACAATAATGACAACATTAAATACAGTAGTGTAGTACACCTAAGTATTCATTAAGTACCACCATAATGACAACATTAAATACAGTAGTGTAGTAGACCTAAGTATTCATTAAGTACCACCATAATGACATCATTAAATACAGTAGTGTAGTAGACCTAAGTATTCATTAAGTACCACCATAATGACATCATTAAATACAGTAGTGTAGTAGACCTAAGTATTCATTAAGTACCACCATAATGACAACATTACATACAGTAGTGTAGTAGACCTAAGTATTCATTAAGTACCACCATAATGACATTAAATACAGTAGTGTAGTAGACTTTAGTATTCATTAAGTACCACCATAATGACAACATTAAATACAGTAGTGTAGTAGACCTAAGTATTCATTAAGTACCACCATAATGACATTAAATACAGTAGTGTAGTAGACCTAAGTATTCATTAAATACCACCATAATGACATTAAATACAGTAGTGTAGTAGACCTAAGTATTCATTAAGTACCACCATAATGACAATAAAATACACTTGTGTAGTAGACTTAAGCATTCATTAAGTACCACCATAATGACAACATTAAATACAGTAGTGTAGTAGACCTAAGTATTCATTAAGTACCACCATAATGACAACATTAAATACAGTAGTGTAGTAGACCTAAGTATTCATTAAGTACCACCATAATGACAATAAAATACAGTAGTGTAGTAGACCTAAGTATTCATTAAGTACCACCATAATGACAATAAAATACAGTAGTGTAGTAGACTTAAGCATTCATTAAGTACCACCATAATGACAACATTAAATAAAGTAGTGTAGTAGACCTAAGTGTTCATTAAGTACCACCATAATGACAATAAAATACACTTGTGTAGTAGACTTAAGCATTCATTAAGTAACACCATAATGACAACATTAAATACAGTAGTGTAGTAGACCTAAGTATTCATTAAATACCACCATAATGACAATAAAATACAGTAGTGTAGTAGACCTAAGTATTCATTAAGTACCACCATAATGACAATAAAATACAGTAGTGTAGTAGACTTAAGCATTCATTAAGTACCACCATAATGACAATACAATACAGTAGTGTAGTAGACTTAAGCATTCATTAAGTACCACCATAATGACAACATTAAATAAAGTAGTGTAGTAGACCTAAGTATTCATTAAGTACCACTATAATGACAATAAAATACAGTAGTGTAGTAGACCTAAGTATTCATTAAGTATCACCATAATGACAATACAATACAGTAGTGTAGTAGACTTAAGCATTCATTAAGTACCACCATAATGACAACATTAAATAAAGTAGTGTAGTAGACCTAAGTATTCATTAAGTACCACCATAATGACAACATTAAATAAAGTAGTGTAGTAGACCTAAGTATTCATTAAGTACCACTATAATGACAATAAAATACAGTAGTGTAGTAGACCTAAGTATTCATTAAGTACCACCATAATGACAATACAATACAGTAGTGTAGTAGACTTAAGCATTCATTAAGTACCACCATAATGACAACATTAAATAAAGTAGTGTAGTAGACCTAAGTATTCATTAAGTACCACCATAATGACAATAAAATACAGTAGTGTAGTAGACCTAAGTATTCATTAAGTACCACCATAATGACAATAAAATACACTTGTGTAGTAGACTTAAGCATTCATTAAGTACCACCATAATGACAACATTAAATAAAGTAGTGTAGTAGACCTAAGTATTCATTAAGTACCACTATAATGACAATAAAATACAGTAGTGTAGTAGACCTAAGTATTCATTAAGTACCACCATAATGACAATACAATACAGTAGTGTAGTAGACTTAAGCATTCATTAAGTACCACCATAATGACAACATTAAATAAAGTAGTGTAGTAGACCTAAGTATTCATTAAGTACCACCATAATGACAATAAAATACACTTGTGTAGTAGACTTAAGCATTCATTAAGTACCACCATAATGACAACATTAAATACAGTAGTGTAGTAGACCTAAGTATTCATTAAGTCCCACCATAATGACAACATTAAATACAGTAGTGTAGTAGACCTAAGTATTCATTAAGTACCACCATAATGACAATAAAATACAGTAGTGTAGTAGACTTAAGTATTCATTAAGTACCACCATGATGACAACATTAAATACAGTAGTGTAGTAGACCTAAGTATTCATTAAGTACCACCATAATGACAATAAAATACAGTTGTGTAGTAGACCTAAGTATTCATTAAGTACCACCATCATGACAACATTAAATACAGTAGTGTAGTAGAACTAAGTATTCATTAAGTACCACCATAATGACAATAAAATACAGTAGTGTAGTAGACCTAAGTATTCATTAAGTACCACCATAATGACAATAAAATACACTTGTGTAGTAGACTTAAGCATTCATTAAGTACCACCATAATGACAACATTAAATACAGTAGTGTAGTAGACCTAAGTATTCATTAAGTACCACCATAATGACAATAAAATACAGTAGTGTAGTAGACCTAAGTATTCATTAAGTACCACCATAATGACAATAAAATACAGTAGTGTAGTAGACTTAAGCATTCATTAAGTACCACCATAATGACAACATTAAATAAAGTAGTGTAGTGACCTAAGTATTCATTAAGTACCACTATAATGACAATAAAATACAGTAGTGTAGTAGACCTAAGTATTCATTAAGTACCACCATAATGACAATACAATACAGTAGTGTAGTAGACTTAAGCATTCATTAAGTACCACCATAATGACAACATTAAATAAAGTAGTGTAGTAGACCTAAGTATTCATTAAGTACCACTATAATGACAATAAAATACAGTAGTGTAGTAGACCTAAGTATTCATTAAGTACCACCATAATGACAATACAATACAGTAGTGTAGTAGACTTAAGCATTCATTAAGTACCACCATAATGACAACATTAAATAAAGTAGTGTAGTAGACCTAAGTATTCATTAAGTACCACCATAATGACAATAAAATACAGTAGTGTAGTAGACCTAAGTATTCATTAAGTACCACCATAATGACAATAAAATACACTTGTGTAGTAGACTTAAGCATTCATTAAGTACCACCATAATGACAACATTAAATACAGTAGTGTAGTAGACCTAAGTATTCATTAAGTACCACCATAATGACAATAAAATACAGTTGTGTAGTAGACCTAAGTATTCATTAAGTACCACCATAATGACAACATTAAATACAGTAGTGTAGTAGACCTAAGTATTCATTAAGTACCACCATAATGACAATAAAATACAGTAGTGTAGTAGACTTAAGCATTCATTAAGTACCACCATAATGACAATAAAATACAGTATTGTAGTAGACCTAAGTATTCATTAAGTACCACCATAATGACAATAAAATACACTTGTGTAGTAGACTTAAGCATTCATTAAGTACCACCATAATGACAACATTAAATACAGTAGTGTAGTAGACCTAAGTATTCATTAAGTACCACCATAATGACAACATTAAATACAGTAGTGTAGTAGACCTAAGTATTCATTAAGTACCACCATAATGACAATAAAATACAGTAGTGTAGTAGACTTAAGTATTCATTAAGTACCACCATAATGACAATAAAATACAGTAGTGTAGTAGACTTAAGCATTCATTAAGTACCACCATAATGACAACATTAAATAAAGTAGTGTAGTAGACCTAAGTATTCATTAAGTACCACCATAATGACAATACAATACAGTAGTGTAGTAGACTTAAGCATTCATTAAGTACCACCATAATGACAACATTAAATAAAGTAGTGTAGTAGACCTAAGTATTCATTAAGTACCACCATAATGACAATACAATACAGTAGTGTAGTAGACTTAAGTATTCATTAAGTACCACCATAATGACAATAAAATACAGTAGTGTAGTAGACTTAAGTATTCATTAAGTACCACCATAATGACAATAAAATACAGTAGTGTAGTAGACCTAAGTATTCATTAAGTACCACCATAATGACAACATTAAATACAGTAGTGTAGTAGACCTAAGTATTCATTAAGTACCACCATAATGACAATAAAATACAGTAGTGTAGTAGACTTAAGTATTCATTAAGTACCACCATAATGACAATAAAATACAGTAGTGTAGTAGACTTAAGCATTCATTAAGTACCACCATAATGACAACATTAAATAAAGTAGTGTAGTAGACCTAAGTATTCATTAAGTACCACCATAATGACAATACAATACAGTAGTGTAGTAGACTTAAGCATTCATTAAG
This sequence comes from Entelurus aequoreus, assembly GCF_033978785.1. Taxonomy (NCBI): domain Eukaryota; kingdom Metazoa; phylum Chordata; class Actinopteri; order Syngnathiformes; family Syngnathidae; genus Entelurus; species Entelurus aequoreus. Next base: position 10,223,287 of record NC_084758.1, read on the forward strand.
TACCACCATAATGACAACATTAAATAAAGTAGTGTAGTAGACCTAAGTATTCATTAAGTACCACTATAATGACAATAAAATACAGTAGTGTAGTAGACCTAAGTATTCATTAAGTACCACCATAATGACAATAAAATACAGTAGTGTAGTAGACCTAAGTATTCATTAAGTACCACCATAATGACAATAAAATACACTTGTGTAGTAGACTTAAGCATTCATTAAGTACCACCATAATGACAACATTAAATACAGTAGTGTAGTAGACCTAAGTATTCATTAAGTACCACCATAATGACAATAAAATACACTTGTGTAGTAGACTTAAGCATTCATTAAGTACCACCATAATGACAACATTAAATACAGTAGTGTAGTAGACCTAAGTATTCATTAAGTACCACCATAATGACAATAAAATACAGTAGTGTAGTAGACTTAAGTATTCATTAAGTACCACCATGATGACAACATTAAATACAGTAGTGTAGTAGACCTAAGTATTCATTAAGTACCACCATCATGACAACATTAAATACAGTAGTGTAGTAGACCTAAGTATTCATTAAGTACCACCATAATGACAATAAAATACACTTGTGTAGTAGACTTAAGCATTCATTAAGTACCACCATAATGACAACATTAAATACAGTAGTGTAGTAGACCTAAGTATTCATTAAGTACCACCATAATGACAATAAAATACAGTTGTGTAGTAGACCTAAGTATTCATTAAGTACCACCATCATGACAACATTAAATACAGTAGTGTAGTAGACCAAAGTATTCATTAAGTACCACCATAATGACAACATTAAATACAGTAGTGTAGTAGACCTAAGTATTCATTAAGTACCACCATAATGACAATAAAATACAGTAATGTAGTAGACCTAAGTATTCATTAAGTACCAACATAATGACAATACAATACAGTAGTGTAGTAGACTTAAGCATTCATTAAGTACCACCATAATGACAACATTAAATAAAGTAGTGTAGTAGACCTAAGTATTCATTAAGTACCACCATAATGACAACATTAAATAAAGTAGTGTAGTAGACCTAAGTATTCATTAAGTACCACTATAATGACAATAAAATACAGTAGTGTAGTAGACCTAAGTATTCATTAAGTACCACCATAATGACAATAAAATACACTTGTGTAGTAGACTTAAGCATTCATTAAGTACCACCATAATGACAACATTAAATACAGTAGTGTAGTAGACCTAAGTATTCATTAAGTACCACCATAATGACAATAAAATACAGTAGTGTAGTAGACTTAAGCATTCATTAAGTACCACCATAATGACAATAAAATACAGTAGTGTAGTAGACTTAAGCATTCATTAAGTACCACCATAATGACAACATTAAATAAAGTAGTGTAGTAGACCTAAGTATTCATTAAGTACCACCATAATGACAATAAAATACAGTAGTGTAGTAGACTTAAGCATTCATTAAGTACCACCATAATGACAATAAAATACAGTAGTGTAGTAGACTTAAGCATTCATTAAGTACCACCATAATGACAACATTAAATAAAGTAGTGTAGTAGACCTAAGTATTCATTAAGTACCACCATAATGACAATAAAATACACTTGTGTAGTAGACTTAAGCATTCATTAAGTACCACCATAATGACAATAAAATACAGTATTGTAGTAGACCTAAGTATTCATTAAGTACCACCATAATGACAATAAAATACACTTGTGTAGTAGACTTAAGCATTCATTAAGTACCACCATAATGACAACATTAAATACAGTAGTGTAGTAGACCTAAGTATTCATTAAGTACCACCATAATGACAATAAAATACAGTAGTGTAGTAGACCTAAGTATTCATTAAGTACCACCATAATGACAATAAAATACAGTATTGTAGTAGACCTAAGTATTCATTAAGTACCACCATAATGACAATAAAATACACTTGTGTAGTAGACTTAAGCATTCATTAAGTACCACCATAATGACAACATTAAATACAGTAGTGTAGTAGACCTAAGTATTCATTAAGTACCACCATAATGACAATAAAATACAGTAGTGTAGTAGACCTAAGTATTCATTAAGTACCACCATAATGACAATAAAATACAGTAGTGTAGTAGACTTAAGCATTCATTAAGTACCACCATAATGACAACATTAAATAAAGTAGTGTAGTAGACCTAAGTATTCATTAAGTACCACTATAATGACAATAAAATACAGTAGTGTAGTAGACCTAAGTATTCATTAAGTACCACCATAATGACAACATTAAATACAGTAGTGTAGTAGACCTAAGTATTCATTAAGTACCACCATAATGACAACATTAAATACAGTAGTGTAGTAGACGTAAGTATTCATTAAGTACCACCATCATGACAACATTAAATACAGTAGTGTAGTAGACTTAAGTATTCATTAAGTACCACCATAATGACAACATTAAATACAGTAGTGTAGTAGACCTAAGTATTCATTAAGTACCACCATAATGACATTAAATACAGTAGTGTAGTAGACCTAAGTATTCATTAAATACCACCATAATGACATTAAATACAGTAGTGTAGTAGACCTAAGTATTCATTAAGTACCACCATAATGACAACATTAAATACAGTAGTGTAGTAGACCTAAGTATTCACTAAGTACCACCATAATGACAATAAAATACAGTAGTGTAGTAGACCTAAGTATTCATTAAGTACCACCATAATGACAACATTAAATACAGTAGTGTAGTAGACCTAAGTATTCATTAAGTACCACCATAATGACATTAAATACAGTAGTGTAGTAGACCTAAGTATTCATTAAGTACCACCGAAGTGACAACATTAAATACAGTAGTGTAGTACACCTAAGTATTCATTAAGTACCACCATAATGACAACATTAAATACAGTAGTGTAGTAGACCTAAGTATTCATTAAGTACCATCATCATGACTACATTAAATACAGTAGTGTAGTAGACCTAAGTATTCACTAAGTACCACCATAATGACAATAAAATACAGTAGTGTAGTAGACCTAAGTATTCATTAAGTACCACCATAATGACAACATTAAATACAGTAGTGTAGTAGACCTAAGTATTCATTAAGTACCACCATAATGACAACATTAAATACAGTAGTGTAGTAGACCTAAGTATTCATTAAGTACCACAATAATGACAACATTAAATACAGTAGTGTAGTAGACCTAAGTATTCATTAAGTACCACCATAATGACAACATTAAATACAGTAGTGTAGTAGACCTAAGTATTCACTAAGTACCACCATAATGACAATAAAATACAGTAGTGTAGTAGACCTAAGTATTCATTAAGTACCACCATAATGACAACATTAAATACAGTAGTGTAGTAGACCTAAGTATTCATTAAGTACCACCATAATGACATTAAATACAGTAGTGTAGTAGACCTAAGTATTCATTAAGTACCACCGAAGTGACAACATTAAATACAGTAGTGTAGTACACCTAAGTATTCATTAAGTACCACCATAATGACAACATTAAATACAGTAGTGTAGTAGACCTAAGTATTCATTAAGTACCATCATCATGACTACATTAAATACAGTAGTGTAGTAGACCTAAGTATTCACTAAGTACCACCATAATGACAATAAAATACAGTAGTGTAGTAGACCTAAGTATTCATTAAGTACCACCATAATGACAACATTAAATACAGTAGTGTAGTAGACCTAAGTATTCATTAAGTACCACCATAATGACAACATTAAATACAGTAGTGTAGTAGACCTAAGTATTCATTAAGTACCACAATAATGACAACATTAAATACAGTAGTGTAGTACACCTAAGTATTCATTAAGTACCACCATAATGACAACATTAAATACAGTAGTGTAGTACACCTAAGTATTCATTAAGTACCACCATAATGACAACATTAAATACAGTAGTGTAGTAGACCTAAGTATTCATTAAGTACCACCATAATGACAACATTAAATACAGTAGTGTAGTAGACCTAAGTATTCATTAAGTACCACCATAATGACATTAAATACAGTAGTGTAGTAGACCTAAGTATTCATTAAGTACCACCATAATGACAACATTAAATACAGTAGTGTAGTAGACCTAAGTATTCATTAAGTACCACCATAATGACATTAAATACAGTAGTGTAGTAGACCTAAGTATTCATTAAGTACCACCGAAGTGACAACATTAAATACAGTAGTGTAGTAGACCTAAGTATTCATTAAGTACCACCATAATGACAACATTAAATACAGTAGTGTAGTAGACCTAAGTATTCATTAAGTACCACCATAATGACATTAAATACAGTAGTGTAGTAGACCTAAGTATTCATTAAGTACCACCATAATGACATTAAATACAGTAGTGTAGTAGACCTAAGTATTCATTAAGTACCACCATAATGACAACATTAAATACAGTAGTGTAGTAGACCTAAGTATTCATTAAGTACCACCATAATGACAACATTAAATACAGTAGTGTAGTAGACCTAAGTATTCATTAAGTACCACCATAATGACAACATTAAATACAGTAGTGTAGTAGACCTAAGTATTCATTAAGTACCACCATAATGACATTAAATACAGTAGTGTAGTAGACCTAAGTATTCATTAAGTACCACCATAATGACATTAAATACAGTAGTGTAGTAGACTTAAGTATTCATTAAGTACCACCATAATGACAACATTAAATACAGTAGTGTAGTAGACCTAAGTATTCATTAAGTACCACCATAATGACATTAAATACAGTAGTGTAGTAGACCTAAGTATTCATTAAGTACCACCATAATGACAACATTAAATACAGTAGTGTAGTAGACCTAAGTATTCATTAAGTACCACCATAATGACAACATTAAATACAGTAGTGTAGTAGACCTAAGTATTCATTAAGTACCACCATAATGACATTAAATACAGTAGTGTAGTAGACCTAAGTATTCATTAAGTACCACCATAATGACATTAAATACAGTAGTGTAGTAGACTTAAGTATTCATTAAGTACCACCATAATGACATCATTAAATACAGTAGTGTAGTAGACCTAAGTATTCATTAAGTACCACCATAATGACAACATTAAATACAGTAGTGTAGTAGACCTAAGTATTCATTAAGTACCACCATAATGACAACATTAAATACAGTAGTGTAGTAGACCTAAGTATTCATTAAGTACCACCATAATGACAATAAAATACAGTAGTGTAGTAGACTTAAGTATTCATTAAGTACCACCATAATGACAATAAAATACAGTTGTGTAGTAGACTTAAGTATTCATTAAGTACCACCATCATGACAACATTAAATACAGTAGTGTAGTAGACCTAAGTATTCATTAAGTACCACCATAATCACAATAAAATACAGTTGTGTAGTAGACTTAAGTATTAATTAAGTACCACCATAATGACAATAAAATACAGTAGTGTAGTAGACTTAAGTATTCATTAAGTACCACCATGATGACAACATTAAATACAGTAGTGTAGTAGACCTAAGTATTCATTAAGTACCACCATAATGACAATAAAATACAGTTGTGTAGTAGACCTAAGTATTCATTAAGTACCACCATCATGACAACATTAAATACAGTAGTGTAGTAGACCTAAGTATTCATTAAGTACCACCATAATGACAATAAAATACAGTAGTGTAGTAGACCTAAGTATTCATTAAGTACCACCATAATGACAATAAAATACACTTGTGTAGTAGACTTAAGTATTCATTAAGTACCACCATAATGACAATAAAATACAGTTGTGTAGTAGACTTAAGTATTCATTAAGTACCACCATAATGACATCATTAAATACAGTAGTGTAGTAGACCTAAGTATTCATTAAGTACCACCATAATGACAATAAAATACAGTAGTGTAGTAGACTTAAGTATTCATTAAGTACCACCATGATGACAACATTAAATACAGTAGTGTAGTAGACCTAAGTATTCATTAAGTACCACCATAATGACAATAAAATACAGTAGTGTAGTAGACTTAAGCATTCATTAAGTACCACCATAATGACAACATTAAATAAAGTAGTGTAGTGACCTAAGTATTCATTAAGTACCACTATAATGACAATAAAATACAGTAGTGTAGTAGACCTAAGTATTCATTAAGTACCACCATAATGACAATACAATACAGTAGTGTAGTAGACTTAAGCATTCATTAAGTACCACCATAATGACAACATTTAATAAAGTAGTGTAGTAGACCTAAGTATTCATTAAGTACCACTATAATGACAATAAAATACAGTAGTGTAGTAGACCTAAGTATTCATTAAGTACCACCATAATGACAATACAATACAGTAGTGTAGTAGACTTAAGCATTCATTAAGTACCACCATAATGACAACATTAAATAAAGTAGTGTAGTAGACCTAAGTATTCATTAAGTACCACCATAATGACAATAAAATACAGTAGTGTAGTAGACCTAAGTATTCATTAAGTACCACCATAATGACAATAAAATACACTTGTGTAGTAGACTTAAGCATTCATTAAGTACCACCATAATGACAACATTAAATACAGTAGTGTAGTAGACCTAAGTATTCATTAAGTACCACCATAATGACAATAAAATACAGTTGTGTAGTAGACCTAAGTATTCATTAAGTACCACCATAATGACAACATTAAATACAGTAGTGTAGTAGACCTAAGTATTCATTAAGTACCACCATAATGACAATAAAATACAGTAGTGTAGTAGACTTAAGCATTCATTAAGTACCACCATAATGACAATAAAATACAGTATTGTAGTAGACCTAAGTATTCATTAAGTACCACCATAATGACAATAAAATACACTTGTGTAGTAGACTTAAGCATTCATTAAGTACCACCATAATGACAACATTAAATACAGTAGTGTAGTAGACCTAAGTATTCATTAAGTACCACCATAATGACAACATTAAATACAGTAGTGTAGTAGACCTAAGTATTCATTAAGTACCACCATAATGACAATAAAATACAGTAGTGTAGTAGACTTAAGTATTCATTAAGTACCACCATAATGACAATAAAATACAGTAGTGTAGTAGACTTAAGCATTCATTAAGTACCACCATAATGACAACATTAAATAAAGTAGTGTAGTAGACCTAAGTATTCATTAAGTACCACCATAATGACAATACAATACAGTAGTGTAGTAGACTTAAGCATTCATTAAGTACCACCATAATGACAACATTAAATAAAGTAGTGTAGTAGACCTAAGTATTCATTAAGTACCACCATAATGACAATACAATACAGTAGTGTAGTAGACTTAAGTATTCATTAAGTACCACCATAATGACAATAAAATACAGTAGTGTAGTAGACTTAAGTATTCATTAAGTACCACCATAATGACAATAAAATACAGTAGTGTAGTAGACCTAAGTATTCATTAAGTACCACCATAATGACAACATTAAATACAGTAGTGTAGTAGACCTAAGTATTCATTAAGTACCACCATAATGACAATAAAATACAGTAGTGTAGTAGACTTAAGTATTCATTAAGTACCACCATAATGACAATAAAATACAGTAGTGTAGTAGACTTAAGCATTCATTAAGTACCACCATAATGACAACATTAAATAAAGTAGTGTAGTAGACCTAAGTATTCATTAAGTACCACCATAATGACAATACAATACAGTAGTGTAGTAGACTTAAGCATTCATTAAGTACCACCATAATGACAACATTAAATAAAGTAGTGTAGTAGACCTAAGTATTCATTAAGTACCACTATAATGACAATAAAATACAGTAGTGTAGTAGACCTAAGTATTCATTAAGTACCACCATGATGACAACATTAAATACAGTAGTGTAGTAGACCTAAGTATTCATTAAGTACCACCATCATGACAACATTAAATACAGTAGTGTAGTAGACCTAAGTATTCATTAAGTACCACCATAATGACAATAAAATACACTTGTGTAGTAGACTTAAGCATTCATTAAGTACCACCATAATGACAACATTAAATACAGTAGTGTAGTAGACCTAAGTATTCATTAAGTACCACCATAATGACAATAAAATACAGTTGTGTAGTAGACCTAAGTATTCATTAAGTACCACCATCATGACAACATTAAATACAGTAGTGTAGTAGACCAAAGTATTCATTAAGTACCACCATAATGACAATAAAATACACTTGTGTAGTAGACTTAAGCATTCATTAAGTACCACCATAATGACAACATTAAATACAGTAGTGTAGTAGACCTAAGTATTCATTAAGTACCACCATAATGACAATAAAATACAGTAGTGTAGTAGACTTAAGCATTCATTAAGTACCACCATAATGACAATAAAATACAGTAGTGTAGTAGACTTAAGCATTCATTAAGTACCACCATAATGACAACATTAAATAAAGTAGTGTAGTAGACCTAAGTATTCATTAAGTACCACTATAATGACAATAAAATACAGTAGTGTAGTAGACCTAAGTATTCATTAAGTACCACCATAATGACAATACAATACAGTAGTGTAGTAGACTTAAGCATTCATTAAGTACCACCATAATGACAACATTAAATAAAGTAGTGTAGTAGACCTAAGTATTCATTAAGTACCACCATAATGACAATAAAATACACTTGTGTAGTAGACTTAAGCATTCATTAAGTACCACCATAATGACAATAAAATACAGTATTGTAGTAGACCTAAGTATTCATTAAGTACCACCATAATGACAATAAAATACACTTGTGTAGTAGACTTAAGCATTCATTAAGTACCACCATAATGACAACATTAAATACAGTAGTGTAGTAGACCTAAGTATTCATTAAGTACCACCATAATGACAATAAAATACAGTAGTGTAGTAGACCTAAGTATTCATTAAGTACCACCATAATGACAATAAAATACAGTATTGTAGTAGACCTAAGTATTCATTAAGTACCACCATAATGACAATAAAATACACTTGTGTAGTAGACTTAAGCATTCATTAAGTACCACCATAATGACAACATTAAATACAGTAGTGTAGTAGACCTAAGTATTCATTAAGTACCACCATAATGACAATAAAATACAGTAGTGTAGTAGACCTAAGTATTCATTAAGTACCACCATAATGACAATAAAATACAGTAGTGTAGTAGACTTAAGCATTCATTAAGTACCACCATAATGACAACATTAAATAAAGTAGTGTAGTAGACCTAAGTATTCATTAAGTACCACTATAATGACAATAAAATACAGTAGTGTAGTAGACCTAAGTATTCATTAAGTACCACCATAATGACAACATTAAATACAGTAGTGTAGTAGACCTAAGTATTCATTAAGTACCACCATAATGACAACATTAAATACAGTAGTGTAGTAGACGTAAGTATTCATTAAGTACCACCATCATGACAACATTAAATACAGTAGTGTAGTAGACTTAAGTATTCATTAAGTACCACCATAATGACAACATTAAATACAGTAGTGTAGTAGACCTAAGTATTCATTAAGTACCACCATAATGACATTAAATACAGTAGTGTAGTAGACCTAAGTATTCATTAAATACCACCATAATGACATTAAATACAGTAGTGTAGTAGACCTAAGTATTCATTAAGTACCACCATAATGACAACATTAAATACAGTAGTGTAGTAGACCTAAGTATTCACTAAGTACCACCATAATGACAATAAAATACAGTAGTGTAGTAGACCTAAGTATTCATTAAGTACCACCATAATGACAACATTAAATACAGTAGTGTAGTAGACCTAAGTATTCATTAAGTACCACCATAATGACATTAAATACAGTAGTGTAGTAGACCTAAGTATTCATTAAGTACCACCGAAGTGACAACATTAAATACAGTAGTGTAGTACACCTAAGTATTCATTAAGTACCACCATAATGACAACATTAAATACAGTAGTGTAGTAGACCTAAGTATTCATTAAGTACCATCATCATGACTACATTAAATACAGTAGTGTAGTAGACCTAAGTATTCACTAAGTACCACCATAATGACAATAAAATACAGTAGTGTAGTAGACCTAAGTATTCATTAAGTACCACCATAATGACAACATTAAATACAGTAGTGTAGTAGACCTAAGTATTCATTAAGTACCACCATAATGACAACATTAAATACAGTAGTGTAGTAGACCTAAGTATTCATTAAGTACCACAATAATGACAACATTAAATACAGTAGTGTAGTACACCTAAGTATTCATTAAGTACCACCATAATGACAACATTAAATACAGTAGTGTAGTACACCTAAGTATTCATTAAGTACCACCATAATGACAACATTAAATACAGTAGTGTAGTAGACCTAAGTATTCATTAAGTACCACCATAATGACAACATTAAATACAGTAGTGTAGTAGACCTAAGTATTCATTAAGTACCACCATAATGACATTAAATACAGTAGTGTAGTAGACCTAAGTATTCATTAAGTACCACCATAATGACAACATTAAATACAGTAGTGTAGTAGACCTAAGTATTCATTAAGTACCACCATAATGACATTAAATACAGTAGTGTAGTAGACCTAAGTATTCATTAAGTACCACCGAAGTGACAACATTAAATACAGTAGTGTAGTAGACCTAAGTATTCATTAAGTACCACCATAATGACAACATTAAATACAGTAGTGTAGTAGACCTAAGTATTCATTAAGTACCACCATAATGACATTAAATACAGTAGTGTAGTAGACCTAAGTATTCATTAAGTACCACCATAATGACATTAAATACAGTAGTGTAGTAGACCTAAGTATTCATTAAGTACCACCATAATGACAACATTAAATACAGTAGTGTAGTAGACCTAAGTATTCATTAAGTACCACCATAATGACAACATTAAATACAGTAGTGTAGTAGACCTAAGTATTCATTAAGTACCACCATAATGACAACATTAAATACAGTAGTGTAGTAGACCTAAGTATTCATTAAGTACCACCATAATGACATTAAATACAGTAGTGTAGTAGACCTAAGTATTCATTAAGTACCACCATAATGACATTAAATACAGTAGTGTAGTAGACTTAAGTATTCATTAAGTACCACCATAATGACAACATTAAATACAGTAGTGTAGTAGACCTAAGTATTCATTAAGTACCACCATAATGACATTAAATACAGTAGTGTAGTAGACCTAAGTATTCATTAAGTACCACCATAATGACAACATTAAATACAGTAGTGTAGTAGACCTAAGTATTCATTAAGTACCACCATAATGACAACATTAAATACAGTAGTGTAGTAGACCTAAGTATTCATTAAGTACCACCATAATGACATTAAATACAGTAGTGTAGTAGACCTAAGTATTCATTAAGTACCACCATAATGACATTAAATACAGTAGTGTAGTAGACTTAAGTATTCATTAAGTACCACCATAATGACATCATTAAATACAGTAGTGTAGTAGACCTAAGTATTCATTAAGTACCACCATAATGACAACATTAAATACAGTAGTGTAGTAGACCTAAGTATTCATTAAGTACCACCATAATGACAACATTAAATACAGTAGTGTAGTAGACCTAAGTATTCATTAAGTACCACCATAATGACAATAAAATACAGTAGTGTAGTAGACTTAAGTATTCATTAAGTACCACCATAATGACAATAAAATACAGTTGTGTAGTAGACTTAAGTATTCATTAAGTACCACCATCATGACAACATTAAATACAGTAGTGTAGTAGACCTAAGTATTCATTAAGTACCACCATAATCACAATAAAATACAGTTGTGTAGTAGACTTAAGTATTAATTAAGTACCACCATAATGACAATAAAATACAGTAGTGTAGTAGACTTAAGTATTCATTAAGTACCACCATGATGACAACATTAAATACAGTAGTGTAGTAGACCTAAGTATTCATTAAGTACCACCATAATGACAATAAAATACAGTTGTGTAGTAGACCTAAGTATTCATTAAGTACCACCATCATGACAACATTAAATACAGTAGTGTAGTAGACCTAAGTATTCATTAAGTACCACCATAATGACAATAAAATACAGTAGTGTAGTAGACCTAAGTATTCATTAAGTACCACCATAATGACAATAAAATACACTTGTGTAGTAGACTTAAGTATTCATTAAGTACCACCATAATGACAATAAAATACAGTTGTGTAGTAGACTTAAGTATTCATTAAGTACCACCATAATGACATCATTAAATACAGTAGTGTAGTAGACCTAAGTATTCATTAAGTACCACCATAATGACAATAAAATACAGTAGTGTAGTAGACTTAAGTATTCATTAAGTACCACCATGATGACAACATTAAATACAGTAGTGTAGTAGACCTAAGTATTCATTAAGTACCACCATAATGACAATAAAATACAGTTGTGTAGTAGACCTAAGTATTCATTAAGTACCACCATCATGACAACATTAAATACAGTAGTGTAGTAGACCTAAGTATTCATTAAGTACCACCATAATGACAATAAAATACAGTAGTGTAGTAGACCTAAGTATTCATTAAGTACCACCATAATGACAATAAAATACAGTAGTGTAGTAGACTTAAGCATTCATTAAGTACCACCATAATGACAACATTAAATAAAGTAGTGTAGTGACCTAAGTATTCATTAAGTACCACTATAATGACAATAAAATACAGTAGTGTAGTAGACCTAAGTATTCATTAAGTACCACCATAATGACAATACAATACAGTAGTGTAGTAGACTTAAGCATTCATTAAGTACCACCATAATGACAACATTAAATACAGTAGTGTAGTAGACCTAAGTATTCATTAAGTACCACCATAATGACAATACAATACAGTAGTGTAGTAGACTTAAGCATTCATTAAGTACCACCATAATGACAACATTAAATAAAGTAGTGTAGTAGACCTAAGTATTCATTAAGTACCACCATAATGACAATAAAATACAGTAGTGTAGTAGACCTAAGTATTCATTAAGTACCACCATAATGACAATAAAATACACTTGTGTAGTAGACTTAAGCATTCATTAAGTACCACCATAATGACAACATTAAATACAGTAGTGTAGTAGACCTAAGTATTCATTAAGTACCACCATAATGACAATAAAATACAGTTGTGTAGTAGACCTAAGTATTCATTAAGTACCACCATAATGACAACATTAAATACAGTAGTGTAGTAGACCTAAGTATTCATTAAGTACCACCATAATGACAATAAAATACAGTAGTGTAGTAGACTTAAGCATTCATTAAGTACCACCATAATGACAATAAAATACAGTATTGTAGTAGACCTAAGTATTCATTAAGTACCACCATAATGACAATAAAATACACTTGTGTAGTAGACTTAAGCATTCATTAAGTACCACCATAATGACAACATTAAATACAGTAGTGTAGTAGACCTAAGTATTCATTAAGTACCACCATAATGACAACATTAAATACAGTAGTGTAGTAGACCTAAGTATTCATTAAGTACCACCATAATGACAATAAAATACAGTAGTGTAGTAGACTTAAGTATTCATTAAGTACCACCATAATGACAATAAAATACAGTAGTGTAGTAGACTTAAGCATTCATTAAGTACCACCATAATGACAACATTAAATAAAGTAGTGTAGTAGACCTAAGTATTCATTAAGTACCACCATAATGACATACAATACAGTAGTGTAGTAGACTTAAGCATTCATTAAGTACCACCATAATGACAACATTAAATAAAGTAGTGTAGTAGACCTAAGTATTCATTAAGTACCACCATAATGACAATACAATACAGTAGTGTAGTAGACTTAAGTATTCATTAAGTACCACCATAATGACAATAAAATACAGTAGTGTAGTAGACTTAAGTATTCATTAAGTACCACCATAATGACAACATTAAATACAGTAGTGTAGTAGACCTAAGTATTCATTAAGTACCACCATAATGACAACATTAAATACAGTAGTGTAGTAGACCTAAGTATTCATTAAGTACCACCATAATGACAATAAAATACAGTAGTGTAGTAGACTTAAGTATTCATTAAGTACCACCATAATGACAATAAAATACAGTAGTGTAGTAGACTTAAGCATTCATTAAGTACCACCATAATGACAACATTAAATAAAGTAGTGTAGTAGACCTAAGTATTCATTAAGTACCACCATAATGACAATACAATACAGTAGTGTAGTAGACTTAAGCATTCATTAAGTACCACCATAATGACAACATTAAATAAAGTAGTGTAGTAGACCTAAGTATTCATTAAGTACCACTATAATGACAATAAAATACAGTAGTGTAGTAGACCTAAGTATTCATTAAGTACCACCATAATGACAATAAAATACAGTAGTGTAGTAGACCTAAGTATTCATTAAGTACCACCATAATGAAAATACAATACAGTAGTGTAGTAGACTTAAGCATTCATTAAGTACCACCATAATGACAACATTAAATAAAGTAGTGTAGTAGACCTAAGTATTCATTAAGTACCACTATAATGACAATAAAATACAGTAGTGTAGTAGACCTAAGTATTCATTAAGTACCACCATAATGACAATAAAATACAGTAGTGTAGTAGACCTAAGTATTCATTAAGTACCACCATGATGACAATAAAATACACTTGTGTAGTAGACTTAAGCATTCATTAAGTACCACCATAATGACAACATTAAATACAGTAGTGTAGTAGACCTAAGTAATCATTAAGTACCACCATAATGACAACATTAAATGCAGTAGTGTAGTAGACCTAAGTATTCATTAAGTACCACCATAATGACATTAAATACAGTAGTGTAGTAGACCTAAGTATTCATTAAGTACCACCATAATGACAACATTAAATACAGTAGTGTAGTAGACCTAAGTATTCATTAAGTACCACCATAATGACAATAAAATACACTTGTGTAGTAGACTTAAGCATTCATTAAGTACCACCATAATGACAACATTAAATACAGTAGTGTAGTAGACCTAAGTATTCATTAAGTACCACCATAATGACAATAAAATACACTTGTGTAGTAGACCTAAGTATTCATTAAGTACCACCATAATGACAACATTAAATACAGTAGTGTAGTAGACCTAAGTATTCATTAAGTACCACCATAATGACAATAAAATACACTTGTGTAGTAGACTTAAGCATTCATTAAGTACCACCATAATGACAACATTAAATACAGTAGTGTAGTAGACCTAAGTATTCATTAAGTACCACCATAATGACAATAAAATACAGTTGTGTAGTAGACCTAAGTATTCATTAAGTACCACCATAATGACAACATTAAATACAGTAGTGTAGTAGACCTAAGTATTCATTAAGTACCACCATAATGACAATAAAATACAGTTGTGTAGTAGACCTAAGTATTCATTAAGTACCACCATAATGACAACATTAAATACAGTAGTGTAGTAGACCTAAGTATTCATTAAGTACCACCATCATGACAACATTAAATACAGTAGTGTAGTAGACCTAAGTATTCATTAAGTACCACCATAATGACAATAAAATACAGTAGTGTAGTAGACTTAAGCATTCATTAAGTACCACCATAATGACAATAAAATACAGTAGTGTAGTAGACTTAAGCATTCATTAAGTACCACCATAATGACAACATTAAATAAAGTAGTGTAGTAGACCTAAGTATTCATTAAGTACCACTATAATGACAATAAAATATAGTAGTGTAGTAGACCTAAGTATTCATTAAGTACCACCATAATGACAATAAAATACACTTGTGTAGTAGACTTAAGCATTCATTAAGTACCACCATAATGACAACATTAAATACAGTAGTGTAGTAGACCTAAGTATTCATTAAGTACCACCATAATGACAATAAAATACAGTAGTGTAGTAGACCTAAGTATTCATTAAGTACCACCATAATGACAATAAAATACAGTAGTGTAGTAGACTTAAGCATTCATTAAGTACCACCATAATGACAACATTAAATAAAGTAGTGTAGTAGACCTAAGTATTCATTAAGTACCACTATAATGACAATAAAATACAGTAGTGTAGTAGACCTAAGTATTCATTAAGTACCACCATAATGACAATACAATACAGTAGTGTAGTAGACTTAAGCATTCATTAAGTACCACCATAATGACAACATTAAATAAAGTAGTGTAGTAGACCTAAGTATTCATTAAGTACCACTATAATGACAATAAAATACAGTAGTGTAGTAGACCTAAGTATTCATTAAGTACCACCATAATGACAATAAAATACAGTAGTGTAGTAGACCTAAGTATTCATTAAGTACCACCATAATGACAATAAAATACACTTGTGTAGTAGACTTAAGCATTCATTAAGTACCACCATAATGACAACATTAAATACAGTAGTGTAGTAGACCTAAGTAATCATTAAGTACCACCATAATGACAACATTAAATGCAGTAGTGTAGTAGACCTAAGTATTCATTAAGTACCACCATAATGACAATAAAATACAGTAGTGTAGTAGACTTAAGTATTCATTAAGTACCACCATGATGACAACATTAAATACAGTAGTGTAGTAGACCTAAGTATTCATTAAGTACCACCATAATGACAATAAAATACAGTTGTGTAGTAGACCTAAGTATTCATTAAGTACCACCATCATGACAACATTAAATACAGTAGTGTAGTAGACCTAAGTATTCATTAAGTACCACCATAATGACAATAAAATACAGTAGTGTAGTAGACCTAAGTATTCATTAAGTACCACCATAATGACAATAAAATACACTTGTGTAGTAGACTTAAGCATTCATTAAGTACCACCATAATGACAACATTAAATACAGTAGTGTAGTAGACCTAAGTATTCATTAAGTACCACCATAATGACAATAAAATACAGTTGTGTAGTAGACCTAAGTATTCATTAAGTACCACCATCATGACAACATTAAATACAGTAGTGTAGTAGACCTAAGTATTCATTAAGTACCACCATCATGACAACATTAAATACAGTAGTGTAGTAGACCTAAGTATTCATTAAGTACCACCATAATGACAATAAAATACAGTAGTGTAGTAGACCTAAGTATTCATTAAGTACCACCATAATGACAATAAAATACAGTAGTGTAGTAGACTTAAGCATTCATTAAGTACCACCATAATGACAACATTAAATAAAGTAGTGTAGTGACCTAAGTATTCATTAAGTACCACTATAATGACAATAAAATACAGTAGTGTAGTAGACCTAAGTATTCATTAAGTACCACTATAATGACAATAAAATACAGTAGTGTAGTAGACCTAAGTATTCATTAAGTACCACCATAATGACAATACAATACAGTAGTGTAGTAGACTTAAGCATTCATTAAGTACCACCATAATGACAATACAATACAGTAGTGTAGTAGACTTAAGCATTCATTAAGTACCACCATAATGACAACATTAAATAAAGTAGTGTAGTAGACCTAAGTATTCATTAAGTACCACCATAATGACAATAAAATACACTTGTGTAGTAGACTTAAGCATTCATTAAGTACCACCATAATGACAACATTAAATACAGTAGTGTAGTAGACCTAAGTATTCATTAAGTACCACCATAATGACAACATTAAATACAGTAGTGTAGTAGACCTAAGTATTCATTAAGTACCACCATAATGACAACATTAAATACAGTAGTGTAGTAGACCTAAGTATTCATTAAGTACCACCATAATGACAATAAAATACAGTAGTGTAGTAGACTTAAGTATTCATTAAGTACCACCATGATGACAACATTAAATACAGTAGTGTAGTAGACCTAAGTATTCATTAAGTACCACCATAATGACAACATTAAATACAGTAGTGTAGTAGACCTAAGTATTCATTAAGTACCACCATAATGACAATAAAATACACTTGTGTAGTAGACTTAAGCATTCATTAAGTACCACCATAATGACAACATTAAATACAGTAGTGTAGTAGACCTAAGTATTCATTAAGTACCACCATAATGACAATAAAATACAGTAGTGTAGTAGACCTAAGTATTCATTAAGTACCACCATCATGACAACATTAAATACAGTAGTGTAGTAGACCTAAGTATTCATTAAGTACCACCATCATGACAACATTAAATACAGTAGTGTAGTAGACCTAAGTATTCATTAAGTACCACCATAATGACAATAAAATACACTTGTGTAGTAGACTTAAGCATTCATTAAGTACCACCATAATGACAACATTAAATACAGTAGTGTAGTAGACCTAAGTATTCATTAAGTACCACCATAATGACAATAAAATACAGTAGTGTAGTAGACCTAAGTATTCATTAAGTACCACCATCATGACAACATTAAATACAGTAGTGTAGTAGACCTAAGTATTCATTAAGTACCACCATAATGACAATAAAATACAGTAGTGTAGTAGACCTAAGTATTCATTAAGTACCACCATAATGACAATAAAATACACTTGTGTAGTAGACTTAAGCATTCATTAAGTACCACCATAATGACAACATTAAATACAGTAGTGTAGTAGACCTAAGTATTCATTAAGTACCACCATAATGACAATAAAATACAGTAGTGTAGTAGACTTAAGCATTCATTAAGTACCACCATAATGACAACATTAAATAAAGTAGTGTAGTAGACCTAAGTATTCATTAAGTACCACTATAATGACAATAAAATACAGTAGTGTAGTAGACCTAAGTATTCATTAAGTACCACCATAATGACAATACAATACAGTAGTGTAGTAGACTTAAGCATTCATTAAGTACCACCATAATGACAACATTAAATAAAGTAGTGTAGTAGACCTAAGTATTCATTAAGTACCACTATAATGACAATAAAATACAGTAGTGTAGTAGACCTAAGTATTCATTAAGTACCACCATAATGACAATAAAATACAGTAGTGTAGTAGACCTAAGTATTCATTAAGTACCACCATAATGACAATAAAATACACTTGTGTAGTAGACTTAAGCATTCATTAAGTACCACCATAATGACAACATTAAATACAGTAGTGTAGTAGACCTAAGTAATCATTAAGTACCACCATAATGACAACATTAAATGCAGTAGTGTAGTAGACCTAAGTATTCATTAAGTACCACCATAATGACAATAAAATACAGTAGTGTAGTAGACTTAAGTATTCATTAAGTACCACCATGATGACAACATTAAATACAGTAGTGTAGTAGACCTAAGTATTCATTAAGTACCACCATAATGACAATAAAATACAGTTGTGTAGTAGACCTAAGTATTCATTAAGTACCACCATCATGACAACATTAAATACAGTAGTGTAGTAGACCTAAGTATTCATTAAGTACCACCATAATGACAATAAAATACAGTAGTGTAGTAGACCTAAGTATTCATTAAGTACCACCATAATGACAATAAAATACAGTAGTGTAGTAGACTTAAGCATTCATTAAGTACCACCATAATGACAACATTAAATAAAGTAGTGTAGTGACCTAAGTATTCATTAAGTACCACTATAATGACAATAAAATACAGTAGTGTAGTAGACCTAAGTATTCATTAAGTACCACTATAATGACAATAAAATACAGTAGTGTAGTAGACCTAAGTATTCATTAAGTACCACCATAATGACAATACAATACAGTAGTGTAGTAGACTTAAGCATTCATTAAGTACCACCATAATGACAATACAATACAGTAGTGTAGTAGACTTAAGCATTCATTAAGTACCACCATAATGACAACATTAAATAAAGTAGTGTAGTAGACCTAAGTATTCATTAAGTACCACCATAATGACAATAAAATACACTTGTGTAGTAGACTTAAGCATTCATTAAGTACCACCATAATGACAACATTAAATACAGTAGTGTAGTAGACCTAAGTATTCATTAAGTACCACCATAATGACAACATTAAATACAGTAGTGTAGTAGACCTAAGTATTCATTAAGTACCACCATAATGACAACATTAAATACAGTAGTGTAGTAGACCTAAGTATTCATTAAGTACCACCATAATGACAATAAAATACAGTAGTGTAGTAGACTTAAGTATTCATTAAGTACCACCATGATGACAACATTAAATACAGTAGTGTAGTAGACCTAAGTATTCATTAAGTACCACCATAATGACAACATTAAATACAGTAGTGTAGTAGACCTAAGTATTCATTAAGTACCACCATAATGACAATAAAATACACTTGTGTAGTAGACTTAAGCATTCATTAAGTACCACCATAATGACAACATTAAATACAGTAGTGTAGTAGACCTAAGTATTCATTAAGTACCACCATAATGACAATAAAATACAGTTGTGTAGTAGACCTAAGTATTCATTAAGTACCACCATCATGACAACATTAAATACAGTAGTGTAGTAGACCTAAGTATTCATTAAGTACCACCATAATGACAATAAAATACAGTTGTGTAGTAGACCTAAGTATTCATTAAGTACCACCATAATGACAATAAAATACACTTGTGTAGTAGACTTAAGCATTCATTAAGTACCACCATAATGACAACATTAAATACAGTAGTGTAGTAGACCTAAGTATTCATTAAGTACCACCATAATGACAATAAAATACAGTAGTGTAGTAGACTTAAGCATTCATTAAGTACCACCATAATGACAACATTAAATAAAGTAGTGTAGTAGACCTAAGTATTCATTAAGTACCACTATAATGACAATAAAATACAGTAGTGTAGTAGACCTAAGTATTCATTAAGTACCACCATAATGACAATACAATACAGTAGTGTAGTAGACTTAAGCATTCATTAAGTACCACCATAATGACAACATTAAATAAAGTAGTGTAGTAGACCTAAGTATTCATTAAGTACCACTATAATGACAATAAAATACAGTAGTGTAGTAGACCTAAGTATTCATTAAGTACCACCATAATGACAATAAAATACAGTAGTGTAGTAGACTTAAGTATTCATTAAGTACCACCATGATGACAACATTAAATACAGTAGTGTAGTAGACCTAAGTATTCATTAAGTACCACCATAATGACAACATTAAATACAGTAGTGTAGTAGACCTAAGTATTCATTAAGTACCACCATAATGACAATAAAATACACTTGTGTAGTAGACTTAAGCATTCATTAAGTACCACCATAATGACAACATTAAATACAGTAGTGTAGTAGACCTAAGTATTCATTAAGTACCACCATAATGACAATAAAATACAGTTGTGTAGTAGACCTAAGTATTCATTAAGTACCACCATCATGACAACATTAAATACAGTAGTGTAGTAGACCTAAGTATTCATTAAGTACCACCATAATGACAATAAAATACAGTTGTGTATTAGACCTAAGTATTCATTAAGTACCACCATAATGACAACAATAAAATACAGTAGTGTAGTAGACTTAAGCATTCATTAAGTACCACCATAATGACAACATTAAATACAGTAGTGTAGTAGACCTAAGTATTCATTAAGTACCACCATAATGACAATAAAATACACTTGTGTAGTAGACCTAAGTATTCATTAAGTACCACCATAATGACAACATTAAATACAGTAGTGTAGTAGACCTAAGTATTCATTAAGTACCACCATAATGACAATAAAATACACTTGTGTAGTAGACTTAAGCATTCATTAAGTACCACCATAATGACAACATTAAATACAGTAGTGTAGTAGACCTAAGTATTCATTAAGTACCACCATAATGACAACATTAAATACAGTAGTGTAGTAGACCTAAGTATTCATTAAGTACCACCATAATGACAATAAAATACAGTTGTGTAGTAGACCTAAGTATTCATTAAGTACCACCATAATGACAACATTAAATACAGTAGTGTAGTAGACCTAAGTATTCATTAAGTACCACCATCATGACAACATTAAATACAGTAGTGTAGTAGACCTAAGTATTCATTAAGTACCACCATAATGACAATAAAATACAGTAGTGTAGTAGACTTAAGCATTCATTAAGTACCACCATAATGACAATAAAATACAGTAGTGTAGTAGACTTAAGCATTCATTAAGTACCACCATAATGACAACATTAAATAAAGTAGTGTAGTAGACCTAAGTATTCATTAAGTACCACTATAATGACAATAAAATATAGTAGTGTAGTAGACCTAAGTATTCATTAAGTACCACCATAATGACAATAAAATACACTTGTGTAGTAGACTTAAGCATTCATTAAGTACCACCATAATGACAACATTAAATACAGTAGTGTAGTAGACCTAAGTATTCATTAAGTACCACCATAATGACAATAAAATACAGTAGTGTAGTAGACCTAAGTATTCATTAAGTACCACCATAATGACAATAAAATACAGTAGTGTAGTAGACTTAAGCATTCATTAAGTACCACCATAATGACAACATTAAATAAAGTAGTGTAGTAGACCTAAGTATTCATTAAGTACCACTATAATGACAATAAAATACAGTAGTGTAGTAGACCTAAGTATTCATTAAGTACCACCATAATGACAATACAATACAGTAGTGTAGTAGACTTAAGCATTCATTAAGTACCACCATAATGACAACATTAAATAAAGTAGTGTAGTAGACCTAAGTATTCATTAAGTACCACTATAATGACAATAAAATACAGTAGTGTAGTAGACCTAAGTATTCATTAAGTACCACCATAATGACAATAAAATACAGTAGTGTAGTAGACCTAAGTATTCATTAAGTACCACCATAATGACAATAAAATACACTTGTGTAGTAGACTTAAGCATTCATTAAGTACCACCATAATGACAACATTAAATACAGTAGTGTAGTAGACCTAAGTAATCATTAAGTACCACCATAATGACAATAAAATACAGTAGTGTAGTAGACTTAAGTATTCATTAAGTACCACCATGATGACAACATTAAATACAGTAGTGTAGTAGACCTAAGTATTCATTAAGTACCACCATAATGACAATAAAATACAGTAGTGTAGTAGACCTAAGTATTCATTAAGTACCACCATAATGACAATAAAATACACTTGTGTAGTAGACTTAAGCATTCATTAAGTACCACCATAATGACAACATTAAATACAGTAGTGTAGTAGACCTAAGTATTCATTAAGTACCACCATAATGACAATAAAATACAGTAGTGTAGTAGACTTAAGTATTCATTAAGTACCACCATAATGACAACATTAAATGCAGTAGTGTAGTAGACCTAAGTATTCATTAAGTACCACCATAATGACAATAAAATACAGTAGTGTAGTAGACTTAAGTATTCATTAAGTACCACCATGATGACAACATTAAATACAGTAGTGTAGTAGACCTAAGTATTCATTAAGTACCACCATAATGACAATAAAATACAGTTGTGTAGTAGACCTAAGTATTCATTAAGTACCACCATCATGACAACATTAAATACAGTAGTGTAGTAGACCTAAGTATTCATTAAGTACCACCATAATGACAATAAAATACAGTAGTGTAGTAGACCTAAGTATTCATTAAGTACCACCATAATGACAATAAAATACACTTGTGTAGTAGACTTAAGCATTCATTAAGTACCACCATAATGACAACATTAAATACAGTAGTGTAGTAGACCTAAGTATTCATTAAGTACCACCATAATGACAATAAAATACAGTTGTGTAGTAGACCTAAGTATTCATTAAGTACCACCATCATGACAACATTAAATACAGTAGTGTAGTAGACCTAAGTATTCATTAAGTACCACCATCATGACAACATTAAATACAGTAGTGTAGTAGACCTAAGTATTCATTAAGTACCACCATAATGACAATAAAATACAGTAGTGTAGTAGACCTAAGTATTCATTAAGTACCACCATAATGACAATAAAATACAGTAGTGTAGTAGACTTAAGCATTCATTAAGTACCACCATAATGACAACATTAAATAAAGTAGTGTAGTGACCTAAGTATTCATTAAGTACCACTATAATGACAATAAAATACAGTAGTGTAGTAGACCTAAGTATTCATTAAGTACCACTATAATGACAATAAAATACAGTAGTGTAGTAGACCTAAGTATTCATTAAGTACCACCATAATGACAATACAATACAGTAGTGTAGTAGACTTAAGCATTCATTAAGTACCACCATAATGACAATACAATACAGTAGTGTAGTAGACTTAAGCATTCATTAAGTACCACCATAATGACAACATTAAATAAAGTAGTGTAGTAGACCTAAGTATTCATTAAGTACCACCATAATGACAATAAAATACACTTGTGTAGTAGACTTAAGCATTCATTAAGTACCACCATAATGACAACATTAAATACAGTAGTGTAGTAGACCTAAGTATTCATTAAGTACCACCATAATGACAACATTAAATACAGTAGTGTAGTAGACCTAAGTATTCATTAAGTACCACCATAATGACAACATTAAATACAGTAGTGTAGTAGACCTAAGTATTCATTAAGTACCACCATAATGACAATAAAATACAGTAGTGTAGTAGACTTAAGTATTCATTAAGTACCACCATGATGACAACATTAAATACAGTAGTGTAGTAGACCTAAGTATTCATTAAGTACCACCATAATGACAACATTAAATACAGTAGTGTAGTAGACCTAAGTATTCATTAAGTACCACCATAATGACAATAAAATACACTTGTGTAGTAGACTTAAGCATTCATTAAGTACCACCATAATGACAACATTAAATACAGTAGTGTAGTAGACCTAAGTATTCATTAAGTACCACCATAATGACAATAAAATACAGTTGTGTAGTAGACCTAAGTATTCATTAAGTACCACCATCATGACAACATTAAATACAGTAGTGTAGTAGACCTAAGTATTCATTAAGTACCACCATAATGACAATAAAATACAGTTGTGTATTAGACCTAAGTATTCATTAAGTACCACCATAATGACAACATTAAATACAGTAGTGTAGTAGACCTAAGTATTCATTAAGTACCACCATAATGACAATAAAATACAGTAGTGTAGTAGACCTAAGTATTCATTAAGTACCACCATAATGACAATAAAATACAGTAGTGTAGTAGACTTAAGCATTCATTAAGTACCACCATAATGACAACATTAAATAAAGTAGTGTAGTGACCTAAGTATTCATTAAGTACCACTATAATGACAATAAAATACAGTAGTGTAGTAGACCTAAGTATTCATTAAGTACCACCATAATGACAATACAATACAGTAGTGTAGTAGACTTAAGCATTCATTAAGTACCACCGTAATGACAACATTAAATAAAGTAGTGTAGTAGACCTAAGTATTCATTAAGTACCACCATAATGACAACATTAAATAAAGTAGTGTAGTAGACCTAAGTATTTATTAAGTACCACTATAATGACAATAAAATACAGTAGTGTAGTAGACCTAAGTATTCATTAAGTACCACCATAATGACAATACAATACAGTAGTGTAGTAGACTTAAGCATTCATTAAGTACCACCATAATGACAATACAATACAGTAGTGTAGTAGACTTAAGCATTCATTAAGTACCACCATAATGACATCATTAAATACAGTAGTGTAGTAGACCTAAGTATTCATTAAGTACCACCATAATGACAACATTAAATACAGTAGTGTAGTAGACTTAAGTATTCATTAAGTACCACCATAATGACAATAAAATACAGTAGTGTAGTAGACCTAAGTATTCATTAAGTACCACCATAATGACAACATTAAATACAGTAGTGTAGTAGACCTAAGTATTCATTAAGTACCACCATAATGACATTAAAATACAGTAGTGTAGTAGACTTAAGTATTCATTAAGTACCACCATTATGACATTAAAATACAGTAGTGTAGTAGACCTAAGTATTCATTAAGTACCACCATAATGACAACATTAAATACAGTAGTGTAGTAGACCTAAGTATTCATTAAGTACTACCATGATGACAACATTAAATACAGTAGTGTAGTAGACCTAAGTATTCATTAAGTACCACCATAATGACATCATTAAATACAGTAGTGTAGTAGACCTAAGTATTCATTAAGTACCACCATGATGACATTAAATACAGTAGTGTAGTAGACCTAAGTATTCATTAAGTACCACCATAATGACATTAAAATACAGTAGTGTAGTAGACCTAAGTATTCATTAAGTACCACCATAATGACATTAAAATACAGTAGTGTAGTAGACCTAAGTATTCATTAAGTACCACCATAATGACATTAAAATACAGTAGTGTAGTAGACCTAAGTATTCATTAAGTACCACCATAATGACATTAAAATACAGTAGTGTAGTAGACCTAAGTATTCATTAAGTACCACCATAATGACATTAAAATACAGTAGTGTAGTAGACCTAAGTATTCATTAAGTACCACCATAATGACAATAAAATACAGTAGTGTAGTACACTTAAGTATTCATTAAGTACCACCATAATGACAACATTAAATACAGTAGTGTAGTAGACCTAAGTATTCATTAAGTACCACCATAATGACAATAAAATACAGTAGTGTATTACACTTAAGTATTCATTAAGTACCACCATAATGACAACATTAAATACAGTAGTGTAGTAGACCTAAGTATTCATTAAGTACCACCATAATGACAATAAAATACAGAAGTGTAGTAGACTTAAGTATTCATTAAGTACCACCATAATGACAAAATACAGTAGTGTAGTAGACTTAAGTATTCATTAAGTACCACCATAATGACAATAAAATACAGAAGTGTAGTAGACTTAAGTATTCATTAAGTACCACCATAATGACAACATTAAATAAAGTAGTGTAGTAGACCTAAGTATTCATTAAGTACCACTATAATGACAATAAAATACAGTAGTGTAGTAGACCTAAGTATTCATTAAGTACCACCATAATGACAATACAATACAGTAGTGTAGTATACTTAAGCATTCATTAAGTACCACCATAATGACAACATTAAATAAAGTAGTGTAGTAGACCTAAGTATTCATTAAGTACCACTATAATGACAATAAAATACAGTAGTGTAGTAGACCTAAGTATTCATTAAGTACCACCATAATGACAATACAATACAGTAGTGTAGTAGACTTAAGCATTCATTAAGTACCACCATAATGACAACATTAAATAAAGTAGTGTAGTAGACCTAAGTATTCATTAAGTACCACTATAATGACAATAAAATACAGTAGTGTAGTAGACCTAAGTATTCATTAAGTACCACCATAATGACAATAAAATACACTTGTGTAGTAGACTTAAGCATTCATTAAGTACCACCATAATGACAACATTAAATACAGTAGTGTAGTAGACCTAAGTATTCATTAAGTACCACCATAATGACAATAAAATACAGTTGTGTAGTAGACCTAAGTATTCATTAAGTACCACCATCATGACAACATTAAATACAGTAGTGTAGTAGACCTAAGTATTCATTAAGTACCACCATAATGACAATAAAATACAGTAGTGTAGTAGACCTAAGTATTCATTAAGTACCACCATAATGACAATAAAATACAGTAGTGTAGTAGACTTAAGCATTCATTAAGTACCACCATAATGACAACATTAAATAAAGTAGTGTAGTAGACCTAAGTATTCATTAAGTACCACTATAATGACAATAAAATACAGTAGTGTAGTAGACCTAAGTGTTCATTAAGTACCACCATAATGACAATAAAATACAGTAGTGTAGTAGACCTAAGTATTCATTAAGTACCACCATAATGACAATAAAATACACTTGTGTAGTAGACTTAAGCATTCATTAAGTAACACCATAATGACAACATTAAATACAGTAGTGTAGTAGACCTAAGTATTCATTAAGTACCACCATAATGACAATAAAATACAGTAGTGTAGTAGACCTAAGTATTCATTAAGTACCACCATAATGACAATACAATACAGTAGTGTAGTAGACTTAAGCATTCATTAAGTACCACCATAATGACAACATTAAATAAAGTAGTGTAGTAGACCTAAGTATTCATTAAGTACCACCATAATGACAACATTAAATAAAGTAGTGTAGTAGACCTAAGTATTCATTAAGTACCACTATAATGACAATAAAATACAGTAGTGTAGTAGACCTAAGTATTCATTAAGTACCACCATAATGACAATACAATACAGTAGTGTAGTAGACTTAAGCATTCATTAAGTACCACCATAATGACAACATTAAATAAAGTAGTGTAGTAGACCTAAGTATTCATTAAGTACCACTATAATGACAATAAAATACAGTAGTGTAGTAGACCTAAGTATTCATTAAGTACCACCATAATGACAATAAAATACACTTGTGTAGTAGACTTAAGCATTCATTAAGTACCACCATAATGACAACATTAAATACAGTAGTGTAGTAGACCTAAGTATTCATTAAGTACCACCATAATGACAATAAAATACAGTTGTGTAGTAGACCTAAGTATTCATTAAGTACCACCATAATGACAATAAAATACAGTAGTGTAGTAGACCTAAGTATTCATTAAGTACCACCATAATGACAATAAAATACACTTGTGTAGTAGACTTAAGCATTCATTAAGTACCACCATAATGACAACATTAAATACAGTAGTGTAGTAGACCTAAGTAATCATTAAGTACCACCATAATGACAACATTAAATGCAGTAGTGTAGTAGACCTAAGTATTCATTAAGTACCACCATAATGACAATAAAATACAGTAGTGTAGTAGACTTAAGTATTCATTAAGTACCACCATAATGACAATAAAATACAGTTGTGTAGTAGACCTAAGTATTCATTAAGTACCACCATAATGACAATAAAATACAGTTGTGTAGTAGACCTAAGTATTCATTAAGTACCACCATCATGACAACATTAAATACAGTAGTGTAGTAGACCTAAGTATTCATTAAGTACCACCATAATGACAATAAAATACAGTAGTGTAGTAGACCTAAGTATTCATTAAGTACCACCATAATGACAATAAAATACACTTGTGTAGTAGACTTAAGCATTCATTAAGTACCACCATAATGACAACATTAAATACAGTAGTGTAGTAGACCTAAGTATTCATTAAGTACCACCATAATGACAATAAAATACAGTTGTGTAGTAGACCTAAGTATTCATTAAGTACCACCATCATGACAACATTAAATACAGTAGTGTAGTAGACCTAAGTATTCATTAAGTACCACCATAATGACAATAAAATACAGTAGTGTAGTAGACCTAAGTATTCATTAAGTACCACCATAATGACAATAAAATACAGTAGTGTAGTAGACTTAAGCATTCATTAAGTACCACCATAATGACAACATTAAATAAAGTAGTGTAGTGACCTAAGTATTCATTAAGTACCACTATAATGACAATAAAATACAGTAGTGTAGTAGACCTAAGTATTCATTAAGTACCACCATAATGACAATACAATACAGTAGTGTAGTAGACTTAAGCATTCATTAAGTACCACCATAATGACAACATTAAATAAAGTAGTGTAGTAGACCTAAGTATTCATTAAGTACCACTATAATGACAATAAAATACAGTAGTGTAGTAGACCTAAGTATTCATTAAGTACCACCATAATGACAATACAATACAGTAGTGTAGTAGACTTAAGCATTCATTAAGTACCACCATAATGACAATACAATACAGTAGTGTAGTAGACTTAAGCATTCATTAAGTACCACCATAATGACAACATTAAATAAAGTAGTGTAGTAGACCTAAGTATTCATTAAGTACCACCATAATGACAATAAAATACACTTGTGTAGTAGACTTAAGCATTCATTAAGTACCACCATAATGACAACATTAAATACAGTAGTGTAGTAGACCTAAGTATTCATTAAGTACCACCATAATGACAACATTAAATACAGTAGTGTAGTAGACCTAAGTATTCATTAAGTACCACCATAATGACAACATTAAATACAGTAGTGTAGTAGACCTAAGTATTCATTAAGTACCACCATAATGACAATAAAATACAGTAGTGTAGTAGACTTAAGTATTCATTAAGTACCACCATGATGACAACATTAAATACAGTAGTGTAGTAGACCTAAGTATTCATTAAGTACCACCATAATGACAATAAAATACAGTTGTGTAGTAGACCTAAGTATTCATTAAGTACCACCATCATGACAACATTAAATACAGTAGTGTAGTAGACCTAAGTATTCATTAAGTACCACCATAATGACAACATTAAATACAGTAGTGTAGTAGACCTAAGTATTCATTAAGTACCACCATAATGACAATAAAATACAGTAGTGTAGTAGACCTAAGTATTCATTAAGTACCACCATAATGACAATAAAATACACTTGTGTAGTAGACTTAAGCATTCATTAAGTACCACCATAATGACAACATTAAATACAGTAGTGTAGTAGACCTAAGTATTCATTAAGTACCACCATAATGACAATAAAATACAGTTGTGTAGTAGACCTAAGTATTCATTAAGTACCACCATCATGACAACATTAAATACAGTAGTGTAGTAGACCTAAGTATTCATTAAGTACCACCATAATGACAATAAAATACAGTAGTGTAGTAGACCTAAGTATTCATTAAGTACCACCATAATGACAATAAAATACAGTAGTGTAGTAGACTTAAGCATTCATTAAGTACCACCATAATGACAACATTAAATAAAGTAGTGTAGTGACCTAAGTATTCATTAAGTACCACTATAATGACAATAAAATACAGTAGTGTAGTAGACCTAAGTATTCATTAAGTACCACCATAATGACAATACAATACAGTAGTGTAGTAGACTTAAGCATTCATTAAGTACCACCGTAATGACAACATTAAATAAAGTAGTGTAGTAGACCTAAGTATTCATTAAGTACCACCATAATGACAACATTAAATAAAGTAGTGTAGTAGACCTAAGTATTCATTAAGTACCACTATAATGACAATAAAATACAGTAGTGTAGTAGACCTAAGTATTCATTAAGTACCACCATAATGACAATACAATACAGTAGTGTAGTAGACTTAAGCATTCATTAAGTACCACCATAATGACAATACAATACAGTAGTGTAGTAGACTTAAGCATTCATTAAGTACCACCATAATGACAACATTAAATAAAGTAGTGTAGTAGACTTAAGCATTCATTAAGTACCACCATAATGACAACATTAAATACAGTAGTGTAGTAGACCTAAGTATTCATTAAGTACCACCATAATGACAACATTAAATACAGTAGTGTAGTAGACCTAAGTATTCATTAAGTACCACCATAATGACAACATTAAATACAGTAGTGTAGTAGACCTAAGTATTCATTAAGTACCACCATAATGACAATAAAATACAGTAGTGTAGTAGACCTAAGTATTCATTAAGTACCACCATAATGACAATAAAATACAGTAGTGTAGTAGACTTAAGCATTCATTAAGTACCACCATAATGACAACATTAAATAAAGTAGTGTAGTAGACCTAAGTATTCATTAAGTACCACTATAATGACAATAAAATACAGTAGTGTAGTAGACCTAAGTATTCATTAAGTACCACCATAATGACAATACAATACAGTAGTGTAGTAGACCTAAGTATTCATTAAGTACCACCATAATGACAATAAAATACACTTGTGTAGTAGACTTAAGCATTCATTAAGTACCACCATAATGACAACATTAAATGCAGTAGTGTAGTAGACCTAAGTATTCATTAAGTACCACCATAATGACAATAAAATACAGTAGTGTAGTAGACTTAAGTATTCATTAAGTACCACCATGATGACAACATTAAATACAGTAGTGTAGTAGACCTAAGTATTCATTAAGTACCACCATAATGACAATAAAATACAGTAGTGTAGTAGACCCAAGTATTCATTAAGTACCACCATGATGACATCATTAAATACAGTAGTGTAGTAGACTTAAGTATTCATTAAGCACCACCATATTGACAACATTAAATACAGTAGTGTAGTAGACCTAAGTATTCATTAAGTACCACCATAATGACAACATTAAATACAGTAGTGTAGTAGACCTAAGTATTCATTAAGTACCACCATAATGACAATAAAATACAGTAGTGTAGTAGACTTAAGTATTCATTAAGTACCACCATGATGACAACATTAAATACAGTAGTGTAGTAGACCTAAGTATTCATTAAGTACCACCATAATGACAATAAAATACAGTAGTGTAGTAGACCCAAGTATTCATTAAGTACCACCATGATGACATCATTAAATACAGTAGTGTAGTAGACTTAAGTATTCATTAAGCACCACCATATTGACAACATTAAATACAGTAGTGTAGTAGACCTAAGTATTCATTAAGTACCACCATAATGACAACATTAAATACAGTAGTGTAGTAGACCTAAGTATTCATTAAGTACCACCATAATGACAATAAAATACAGTTGTGTAGTAGACCTAAGTATTCATTAAGTACCACCATCATGACAACATTAAATACAGTAGTGTAGTAGACCTAAGTATTCATTAAGTACCACCATAATGACAATAAAATACAGTAGTGTAGTAGACCTAAGTATTCATTAAGTACCACCATAATGACAATAAAATACACTTGTGTAGTAGACTTAAGCATTCATTAAGTACCACCATAATGACAACATTAAATACAGTAGTGTAGTAGACCTAAGTATTCATTAAGTACCACCATAATGACAATAAAATACAGTTGTGTAGTAGACCTAAGTATTCATTAAGTACCACCATCATGACAACATTAAATACAGTAGTGTAGTAGACCTAAGTATTCATTAAGTACCACCATCATGACAACATTAAATACAGTAGTGTAGTAGACCTAAGTATTCATTAAGTACCACCATAATGACAATAAAATACAGTAGTGTAGTAGACCTAAGTATTCATTAAGTACCACCATAATGACAATAAAATACAGTAGTGTAGTAGACTTAAGCATTCATTAAGTACCACCATAATGACAACATTAAATAAAGTAGTGTAGTGACCTAAGTATTCATTAAGTACCACTATAATGACAATAAAATACAGTAGTGTAGTAGACCTAAGTATTCATTAAGTACCACTATAATGACAATAAAATACAGTAGTGTAGTAGACCTAAGTATTCATTAAGTACCACCATAATGACAATACAATACAGTAGTGTAGTAGACTTAAGCATTCATTAAGTACCACCATAATGACAATACAATACAGTAGTGTAGTAGACTTAAGCATTCATTAAGTACCACCATAATGACAACATTAAATAAAGTAGTGTAGTAGACCTAAGTATTCATTAAGTACCACCATAATGACAATAAAATACACTTGTGTAGTAGACTTAAGCATTCATTAAGTACCACCATAATGACAACATTAAATACAGTAGTGTAGTAGACCTAAGTATTCATTAAGTACCACCATAATGACAACATTAAATACAGTAGTGTAGTAGACCTAAGTATTCATTAAGTACCACCATAATGACAACATTAAATACAGTAGTGTAGTAGACCTAAGTATTCATTAAGTACCACCATAATGACAATAAAATACAGTAGTGTAGTAGACTTAAGTATTCATTAAGTACCACCATGATGACAACATTAAATACAGTAGTGTAGTAGACCTAAGTATTCATTAAGTACCACCATAATGACAACATTAAATACAGTAGTGTAGTAGACCTAAGTATTCATTAAGTACCACCATAATGACAATAAAATACACTTGTGTAGTAGACTTAAGCATTCATTAAGTACCACCATAATGACAACATTAAATACAGTAGTGTAGTAGACCTAAGTATTCATTAAGTACCACCATAATGACAATAAAATACAGTTGTGTAGTAGACCTAAGTATTCATTAAGTACCACCATCATGACAACATTAAATACAGTAGTGTAGTAGACCTAAGTATTCATTAAGTACCACCATAATGACAATAAAATACAGTTGTGTATTAGACCTAAGTATTCATTAAGTACCACCATAATGACAACATTAAATACAGTAGTGTAGTAGACCTAAGTATTCATTAAGTACCACCATAATGACAATAAAATACAGTAGTGTAGTAGACCTAAGTATTCATTAAGTACCACCATAATGACAATAAAATACAGTAGTGTAGTAGACTTAAGCATTCATTAAGTACCACCATAATGACAACATTAAATAAAGTAGTGTAGTGACCTAAGTATTCATTAAGTACCACTATAATGACAATAAAATACAGTAGTGTAGTAGACCTAAGTATTCATTAAGTACCACCATAATGACAATACAATACAGTAGTGTAGTAGACTTAAGCATTCATTAAGTACCACCGTAATGACAACATTAAATAAAGTAGTGTAGTAGACCTAAGTATTCATTAAGTACCACCATAATGACAACATTAAATAAAGTAGTGTAGTAGACCTAAGTATTTATTAAGTACCACTATAATGACAATAAAATACAGTAGTGTAGTAGACCTAAGTATTCATTAAGTACCACCATAATGACAATACAATACAGTAGTGTAGTAGACTTAAGCATTCATTAAGTACCACCATAATGACAATACAATACAGTAGTGTAGTAGACTTAAGCATTCATTAAGTACCACCATAATGACATCATTAAATACAGTAGTGTAGTAGACCTAAGTATTCATTAAGTACCACCATAATGACAACATTAAATACAGTAGTGTAGTAGACTTAAGTATTCATTAAGTACCACCATAATGACAATAAAATACAGTAGTGTAGTAGACCTAAGTATTCATTAAGTACCACCATAATGACAACATTAAATACAGTAGTGTAGTAGACCTAAGTATTCATTAAGTACCACCATAATGACATTAAAATACAGTAGTGTAGTAGACTTAAGTATTCATTAAGTACCACCATTATGACATTAAAATACAGTAGTGTAGTAGACCTAAGTATTCATTAAGTACCACCATAATGACAACATTAAATACAGTAGTGTAGTAGACCTAAGTATTCATTAAGTACTACCATGATGACAACATTAAATACAGTAGTGTAGTAGACCTAAGTATTCATTAAGTACCACCATAATGACATCATTAAATACAGTAGTGTAGTAGACCTAAGTATTCATTAAGTACCACCATGATGACATTAAATACAGTAGTGTAGTAGACCTAAGTATTCATTAAGTACCACCATAATGACATTAAAATACAGTAGTGTAGTAGACCTAAGTATTCATTAAGTACCACCATAATGACATTAAAATACAGTAGTGTAGTAGACCTAAGTATTCATTAAGTACCACCATAATGACATTAAAATACAGTAGTGTAGTAGACCTAAGTATTCATTAAGTACCACCATAATGACATTAAAATACAGTAGTGTAGTAGACCTAAGTATTCATTAAGTACCACCATAATGACATTAAAATACAGTAGTGTAGTAGACCTAAGTATTCATTAAGTACCACCATAATGACAATAAAATACAGTAGTGTAGTACACTTAAGTATTCATTAAGTACCACCATAATGACAACATTAAATACAGTAGTGTAGTAGACCTAAGTATTCATTAAGTACCACCATAATGACAATAAAATACAGTAGTGTATTACACTTAAGTATTCATTAAGTACCACCATAATGACAACATTAAATACAGTAGTGTAGTAGACCTAAGTATTCATTAAGTACCACCATAATGACAATAAAATACAGAAGTGTAGTAGACTTAAGTATTCATTAAGTACCACCATAATGACAAAATACAGTAGTGTAGTAGACTTAAGTATTCATTAAGTACCACCATAATGACAATAAAATACAGAAGTGTAGTAGACTTAAGTATTCATTAAGTACCACCATAATGACAACATTAAATAAAGTAGTGTAGTAGACCTAAGTATTCATTAAGTACCACTATAATGACAATAAAATACAGTAGTGTAGTAGACCTAAGTATTCATTAAGTACCACCATAATGACAATACAATACAGTAGTGTAGTATACTTAAGCATTCATTAAGTACCACCATAATGACAACATTAAATAAAGTAGTGTAGTAGACCTAAGTATTCATTAAGTACCACTATAATGACAATAAAATACAGTAGTGTAGTAGACCTAAGTATTCATTAAGTACCACCATAATGACAATACAATACAGTAGTGTAGTAGACTTAAGCATTCATTAAGTACCACCATAATGACAACATTAAATAAAGTAGTGTAGTAGACCTAAGTATTCATTAAGTACCACTATAATGACAATAAAATACAGTAGTGTAGTAGACCTAAGTATTCATTAAGTACCACCATAATGACAATAAAATACACTTGTGTAGTAGACTTAAGCATTCATTAAGTACCACCATAATGACAACATTAAATACAGTAGTGTAGTAGACCTAAGTATTCATTAAGTACCACCATAATGACAATAAAATACAGTTGTGTAGTAGACCTAAGTATTCATTAAGTACCACCATCATGACAACATTAAATACAGTAGTGTAGTAGACCTAAGTATTCATTAAGTACCACCATAATGACAATAAAATACAGTAGTGTAGTAGACCTAAGTATTCATTAAGTACCACCATAATGACAATAAAATACAGTAGTGTAGTAGACTTAAGCATTCATTAAGTACCACCATAATGACAACATTAAATAAAGTAGTGTAGTAGACCTAAGTATTCATTAAGTACCACTATAATGACAATAAAATACAGTAGTGTAGTAGACCTAAGTGTTCATTAAGTACCACCATAATGACAATAAAATACAGTAGTGTAGTAGACCTAAGTATTCATTAAGTACCACCATAATGACAATAAAATACACTTGTGTAGTAGACTTAAGCATTCATTAAGTAACACCATAATGACAACATTAAATACAGTAGTGTAGTAGACCTAAGTATTCATTAAGTACCACCATAATGACAATAAAATACAGTAGTGTAGTAGACCTAAGTATTCATTAAGTACCACCATAATGACAATACAATACAGTAGTGTAGTAGACTTAAGCATTCATTAAGTACCACCATAATGACAACATTAAATAAAGTAGTGTAGTAGACCTAAGTATTCATTAAGTACCACCATAATGACAACATTAAATAAAGTAGTGTAGTAGACCTAAGTATTCATTAAGTACCACTATAATGACAATAAAATACAGTAGTGTAGTAGACCTAAGTATTCATTAAGTACCACCATAATGACAATACAATACAGTAGTGTAGTAGACTTAAGCATTCATTAAGTACCACCATAATGACAACATTAAATAAAGTAGTGTAGTAGACCTAAGTATTCATTAAGTACCACTATAATGACAATAAAATACAGTAGTGTAGTAGACCTAAGTATTCATTAAGTACCACCATAATGACAATAAAATACACTTGTGTAGTAGACTTAAGCATTCATTAAGTACCACCATAATGACAACATTAAATACAGTAGTGTAGTAGACCTAAGTATTCATTAAGTACCACCATAATGACAATAAAATACAGTTGTGTAGTAGACCTAAGTATTCATTAAGTACCACCATAATGACAATAAAATACAGTAGTGTAGTAGACCTAAGTATTCATTAAGTACCACCATAATGACAATAAAATACACTTGTGTAGTAGACTTAAGCATTCATTAAGTACCACCATAATGACAACATTAAATACAGTAGTGTAGTAGACCTAAGTAATCATTAAGTACCACCATAATGACAACATTAAATGCAGTAGTGTAGTAGACCTAAGTATTCATTAAGTACCACCATAATGACAATAAAATACAGTAGTGTAGTAGACTTAAGTATTCATTAAGTACCACCATAATGACAATAAAATACAGTTGTGTAGTAGACCTAAGTATTCATTAAGTACCACCATAATGACAATAAAATACAGTTGTGTAGTAGACCTAAGTATTCATTAAGTACCACCATCATGACAACATTAAATACAGTAGTGTAGTAGACCTAAGTATTCATTAAGTACCACCATAATGACAATAAAATACAGTAGTGTAGTAGACCTAAGTATTCATTAAGTACCACCATAATGACAATAAAATACACTTGTGTAGTAGACTTAAGCATTCATTAAGTACCACCATAATGACAACATTAAATACAGTAGTGTAGTAGACCTAAGTATTCATTAAGTACCACCATAATGACAATAAAATACAGTTGTGTAGTAGACCTAAGTATTCATTAAGTACCACCATCATGACAACATTAAATACAGTAGTGTAGTAGACCTAAGTATTCATTAAGTACCACCATCATGACAACATTAAATACAGTAGTGTAGTAGACCTAAGTATTCATTAAGTACCACCATAATGACAATAAAATACAGTAGTGTAGTAGACCTAAGTATTCATTAAGTACCACCATAATGACAATAAAATACAGTAGTGTAGTAGACTTAAGCATTCATTAAGTACCACCATAATGACAACATTAAATAAAGTAGTGTAGTGACCTAAGTATTCATTAAGTACCACTATAATGACAATAAAATACAGTAGTGTAGTAGACCTAAGTATTCATTAAGTACCACCATAATGACAATACAATACAGTAGTGTAGTAGACTTAAGCATTCATTAAGTACCACCATAATGACAACATTAAATAAAGTAGTGTAGTAGACCTAAGTATTCATTAAGTACCACTATAATGACAATAAAATACAGTAGTGTAGTAGACCTAAGTATTCATTAAGTACCACCATAATGACAATACAATACAGTAGTGTAGTAGACTTAAGCATTCATTAAGTACCACCATAATGACAATACAATACAGTAGTGTAGTAGACTTAAGCATTCATTAAGTACCACCATAATGACAACATTAAATAAAGTAGTGTAGTAGACCTAAGTATTCATTAAGTACCACCATAATGACAATAAAATACACTTGTGTAGTAGACTTAAGCATTCATTAAGTACCACCATAATGACAACATTAAATACAGTAGTGTAGTAGACCTAAGTATTCATTAAGTACCACCATAATGACAACATTAAATACAGTAGTGTAGTAGACCTAAGTATTCATTAAGTACCACCATAATGACAACATTAAATACAGTAGTGTAGTAGACCTAAGTATTCATTAAGTACCACCATAATGACAATAAAATACAGTAGTGTAGTAGACTTAAGTATTCATTAAGTACCACCATGATGACAACATTAAATACAGTAGTGTAGTAGACCTAAGTATTCATTAAGTACCACCATAATGACAATAAAATACAGTTGTGTAGTAGACCTAAGTATTCATTAAGTACCACCATCATGACAACATTAAATACAGTAGTGTAGTAGACCTAAGTATTCATTAAGTACCACCATAATGACAACATTAAATACAGTAGTGTAGTAGACCTAAGTATTCATTAAGTACCACCATAATGACAATAAAATACAGTAGTGTAGTAGACCTAAGTATTCATTAAGTACCACCATAATGACAATAAAATACACTTGTGTAGTAGACTTAAGCATTCATTAAGTACCACCATAATGACAACATTAAATACAGTAGTGTAGTAGACCTAAGTATTCATTAAGTACCACCATAATGACAATAAAATACAGTTGTGTAGTAGACCTAAGTATTCATTAAGTACCACCATCATGACAACATTAAATACAGTAGTGTAGTAGACCTAAGTATTCATTAAGTACCACCATAATGACAATAAAATACAGTAGTGTAGTAGACCTAAGTATTCATTAAGTACCACCATAATGACAATAAAATACAGTAGTGTAGTAGACTTAAGCATTCATTAAGTACCACCATAATGACAACATTAAATAAAGTAGTGTAGTGACCTAAGTATTCATTAAGTACCACTATAATGACAATAAAATACAGTAGTGTAGTAGACCTAAGTATTCATTAAGTACCACCATAATGACGATACAATACAGTAGTGTAGTAGACTTAAGCATTCATTAAGTACCACCGTAATGACAACATTAAATAAAGTAGTGTAGTAGACCTAAGTATTCATTAAGTACCACCATAATGACAACATTAAATAAAGTAGTGTAGTAGACCTAAGTATTCATTAAGTACCACTATAATGACAATAAAATACAGTAGTGTAGTAGACCTAAGTATTCATTAAGTACCACCATAATGACAATACAATACAGTAGTGTAGTAGACTTAAGCATTCATTAAGTACCACCATAATGACAATACAATACAGTAGTGTAGTAGACTTAAGCATTCATTAAGTACCACCATAATGACAACATTAAATAAAGTAGTGTAGTAGACTTAAGCATTCATTAAGTACCACCATAATGACAACATTAAATACAGTAGTGTAGTAGACCTAAGTATTCATTAAGTACCACCATAATGACAACATTAAATACAGTAGTGTAGTAGACCTAAGTATTCATTAAGTACCACCATAATGACAACATTAAATACAGTAGTGTAGTAGACCTAAGTATTCATTAAGTACCACCATAATGACAATAAAATACAGTAGTGTAGTAGACCTAAGTATTCATTAAGTACCACCATAATGACAATAAAATACAGTAGTGTAGTAGACTTAAGCATTCATTAAGTACCACCATAATGACAACATTAAATAAAGTAGTGTAGTAGACCTAAGTATTCATTAAGTACCACTATAATGACAATAAAATACAGTAGTGTAGTAGACCTAAGTATTCATTAAGTACCACCATAATGACAATACAATACAGTAGTGTAGTAGACCTAAGTATTCATTAAGTACCACCATAATGACAATAAAATACACTTGTGTAGTAGACTTAAGCATTCATTAAGTACCACCATAATGACAACATTAAATGCAGTAGTGTAGTAGACCTAAGTATTCATTAAGTACCACCATAATGACAATAAAATACAGTAGTGTAGTAGACTTAAGTATTCATTAAGTACCACCATGATGACAACATTAAATACAGTAGTGTAGTAGACCTAAGTATTCATTAAGTACCACCATAATGACAATAAAATACAGTAGTGTAGTAGACCCAAGTATTCATTAAGTACCACCATGATGACATCATTAAATACAGTAGTGTAGTAGACTTAAGTATTCATTAAGCACCACCATATTGACAACATTAAATACAGTAGTGTAGTAGACCTAAGTATTCATTAAGTACCACCATAATGACAACATTAAATACAGTAGTGTAGTAGACCTAAGTATTCATTAAGTACCACCATAATGACAATAAAATACAGTAGTGTAGTAGACTTAAGTATTCATTAAGTACCACCATGATGACAACATTAAATACAGTAGTGTAGTAGACCTAAGTATTCATTAAGTACCACCATAATGACAATAAAATACAGTAGTGTAGTAGACCCAAGTATTCATTAAGTACCACCATGATGACATCATTAAATACAGTAGTGTAGTAGACTTAAGTATTCATTAAGCACCACCATATTGACAACATTAAATACAGTAGTGTAGTAGACCTAAGTATTCATTAAGTACCACCATAATGACAACATTAAATACAGTAGTGTAGTAGACCTAAGTATTCATTAAGTACCACTATAATGACAATAAAATACAGTAGTGTAGTAGACCTAAGTATTCATTAAGTACCACCATAATGACAATACAATACAGTAGTGTAGTAGACTTAAGCATTCATTAAGTACCACCATAATGACAATACAATACAGTAGTGTAGTAGACTTAAGCATTCATTAAGTACCACCATAATGACAACATTAAATAAAGTAGTGTAGTAGACCTAAGTATTCATTAAGTACCACCATAATGACAATAAAATACACTTGTGTAGTAGACTTAAGCATTCATTAAGTACCACCATAATGACAACATTAAATACAGTAGTGTAGTAGACCTAAGTATTCATTAAGTACCACCATAATGACAACATTAAATACAGTAGTGTAGTAGACCTAAGTATTCATTAAGTACCACCATAATGACAACATTAAATACAGTAGTGTAGTAGACCTAAGTATTCATTAAGTACCACCATAATGACAATAAAATACAGTAGTGTAGTAGACCTAAGTATTCATTAAGTACCACCATAATGACAATAAAATACAGTAGTGTAGTAGACTTAAGCATTCATTAAGTACCACCATAATGACAACATTAAATAAAGTAGTGTAGTAGACCTAAGTATTCATTAAGTACCACTATAATGACAATAAAATACAGTAGTGTAGTAGACCTAAGTATTCATTAAGTACCACCATAATGACAATACAATACAGTAGTGTAGTAGACCTAAGTATTCATTAAGTACCACCATAATGACAATAAAATACACTTGTGTAGTAGACTTAAGCATTCATTAAGTACCACCATAATGACAACATTAAATACAGTAGTGTAGTAGACCTAAGTAATCATTAAGTACCACCATAATGACAACATTAAATGCAGTAGTGTAGTAGACCTAAGTATTCATTAAGTACCACCATAATGACAATAAAATACAGTAGTGTAGTAGACTTAAGTATTCATTAAGTACCACCATGATGACAACATTAAATACAGTAGTGTAGTAGACCTAAGTATTCATTAAGTACCACCATAATGACAATAAAATACAGTAGTGTAGTAGACCCAAGTATTCATTAAGTACCACCATGATGACATCATTAAATACAGTAGTGTAGTAGACTTAAGTATTCATTAAGCACCACCATATTGACAACATTAAATACAGTAGTGTAGTAGACCTAAGTATTCATTAAGTACCACCATAATGACAATAAAATACAGTAGTGTAGTAGACCCAAGTATTCATTAAGTACCACCATGATGACATCATTAAATACAGTAGTGTAGTAGACTTAAGTATTCATTAAGTACCACCATGATGACATCATTAAATACAGTAGTGTAGTAGACTTAAGTATTCATTAAGTACCACCATAATGACAACATTAAATACAGTAGTGTAGTAGACCTAAGTATTCATTAAGTACCACCATAATGACAACATTAAATACAGTTGTGACAGTTTGACCCCACACTGTCACTGCTTGACCTTTGGACTTCCTCACAGACGGTGCACATTAGTTGGGAAGGTCCACATGGACAAACTACAAATATTCAATCTTGTTAGCTAGTGAAAAGCATGTGCTCAACAAACAAATTGTTACCTGTCACCCACCATGGCTGTGAACAGTTGACTAACAGAGTCAGGGTGGGGTTGAGAGCTTTATATAGGTGAACACACCTGCATTCACTAATTAGGCCACATTTGGGTCAAACCATGATCTTCAAAAGCTGGGTGTTACAGAAGGACACTGGACATTTGAAAGTGATGTTACCTAAGCCTGAATATACTGTGTACAAAAATGACTGCTCTACACATGCAAAAGTACAATGTGAATACTTTTTAGACATG
Organism: Entelurus aequoreus; assembly: GCF_033978785.1. Classification (NCBI taxonomy): domain Eukaryota; kingdom Metazoa; phylum Chordata; class Actinopteri; order Syngnathiformes; family Syngnathidae; genus Entelurus; species Entelurus aequoreus. The sequence goes on from NC_084758.1 coordinate 10,267,093, forward strand.
TGATGGTTATTTACGGTGTAATTTACAAAAGAACTGTTTTCTTAATTCCCCCTGTCAAATTGGTCCCAGCTAGTGGGCGGAGCTATGGGCTATTTAAGTTGGAAAATGCCGTTTTTCTGACAGTCTGCTGTCGATCACTGCCAGAGGAGGTTTTCTGTCCTGAGTAGTGATGGGTTGATGAGGCCTCATGAAGCGTTTCGACACATTGCAAAACTGTAATGATACTGTGTCGATACTGTGTCACTAAATACTGACATCTGCTGGACATTAAAAATCCCTACAGGCAACCTATGGACCGACTCAACTGACACTGATTTTATGACCTACTATATACAATAACATAAACCAAGTCATTGTTTTTCATTTAGGATTATTTCATATCTTCATTTAAATAAAAATATATTTTTATCTTTTTTAGATACAGTCAAATAATGTGAACATGTATCGTGACTAGGATGGTAGAAAGTGTTTTTCTCATGAGCAAAATTTAACTCTGTCTCTGCATGATTCCTTGCTTCTTGTCAGATTGATAGATGTCATCAGTGTTTGAACCTGCCATCCTGTAACTAATTTGCAGTATCATACAAAACTAATGTCAAGTATCAAACAAAATAAGAATAAGTGATTATTACATTTGAACAGAAGTGTAGATAGACCATGTTAAAAGAGAAAGTAAGCAGATATTAACAGTAAATGAACAAGTAGATTAATAATTAATTTTCTACCACTTGTCCTTAATAATGTGCACAAAATAATAGGTGTATAAATGACGCAATATGTTACTGCATACGTCAGCAGACTAATTAGGAGTCTTTGTTTGTTTACTTTCTACTAAAAGACAAGTTCTCGAGTATGTTCACTATTTTATTTAAGGACAAAGATTTTTTGTTAAAATAAAGCCAATAATGCAAATTTTTTTTGGTGCCCTTTATTTAGAAAAGTATCAAAATAATTTTGGTACCGGTACCAAAATATTGGTATTCGGGACAACCCTATTGACAACATATGAACGTCACACACCCTCTCCATCCACATATTTTACAATCAAGCGAAACGCAACAAAAATGCAACAAACCCAGTGAAATACGAACGCGAAGGGTAAAAAAACAAAAACACCTACAATCTGATACATCACTAAGATTTAGAACTTGGTTGTAAACATCATAATGGCAGCTACAGATTCGATCTTTAAAGATCCCAAAAAAATATTTGGGAATGGCCGGCGGGCCAGATGGAAAAGCTTAACGGGCCTTAATTTGCCCAGGTATGGTAGCGTCTCATCTGCAGCACAATGGACATTTTTTTACCTTTGTGCGTGTGTACCAGTGACGTGTGGTGAGGTTCATGACTGGTCAGGCACAGTCAGATTTACAAACATATGAACCCTAGAAAGTATCTTATTCACCATTTGATTGGCAGCAGTTAACGGGTTATGTTTAAAAGCTCATACCAGCATTCTTCCCTGCTTGGCACTCAGCATCAAGGGTTGGAATTGGGGGTTAAATCACCAAAAATGATTCCCGGGCGCGGCGCCGCTGCTGCCCACTGCTCCCCTCACCTCCCAGGGGGTGAGCAAGGGGATGGGTCAAATGCAGAGGACAAATTTCACCACACCTAGTGTGCGTGTGTGACAATCATTGGTACTTTAACTTAACTTTAACTTTACACATACAAACTGTAGCACACAAAAAAGCACATTTAATAAAAAAAAACAGTATTATGGTCTTACCTTTACTTATAAATGAACTCCTTCTGAACAAAAGCATCGATAAATTGTTTATAGAAGTCTTCCTTATCTTTCTTCAGTTTTAAAAGTCTCTCTGTCTCGATGGAGATCTTCCTTTAATTATTACCTCCAGTTTAGAAAACTGTTTTATTTGAGATACATGTAATCCTCCATGTTAAAAGTCCAGGCGAGAGGAAAAAATAAACGATCGCTGCTAACTGTTGCCACTTGTTGTCACTTCTCCTGAAGCCGAGTAGTCGCAAGAATGATCTCTGTGATAACTACCGCCCTCTACCACCAGGAGGCGGGATTGCCGCGAGCCTCACACAGTGCGTCTGCGCAGCAGTTTTATGATTGCTCAGCACAAGAAATACGTTACACACGTACAGTTGTTGACAAAATACACTGTACATTATATACCTCAGCTAACTAAACTATGGAAATGTATAATATAATTCATATAGCAATGCGGTCTCACTGCACAGCAGGCCAGCAGTTAGCCGAGTCATTGCGCAATCCACGGCGAGGCTCAACTGGCTGGTGACTCACCGCAAGTCTCTTCTCAGTATTTGAAAGGCAAATGCGAAAATTCAGCGATTTTGAATAAAAATAATCTAAAACTGGTGAAGTTAAATGGAAAATAACTTTATAGTATAATCACTGGATACATGTAACAATTTTTTTATTTTTTTTATTTTTAAATTGTTTTTCTTTCCATGATGGCACGTGAGGCACCTGCCTCCCCTGCCTCCCCGGACTGCACGTCACTGGTGTGTACAGTAGCACTCTGCAAAGATAAAGTGGTGGTTGTCTTCTTGGATGTCCTTGGTGCTTTAAGGAGACGTGCTGGAATGGACCTCTTCTGCACCAATAAATATGTATACTGTACACTTAAAGGACGGTATGCACGCTGTCATTGCATTCCTTTTACTTCTCTCTGGTAACATCTGTGTGCCGCAGCCTTTCTGTTACCGGCCTTGACGAATATCTGCTGCTGTCAGACAAATGATATGGACGCATTCCAGCAGTCCATCATCTCCCTCGGGGTCGCGCTGTCCGGATTTTGATGCTTCGAAATCCCCCTGTAGCTTTTCCAATCTCTACCATCCTTGGCAGTGGAAGGAGTGGACGTCCCAATACTTGTGTCCACTAATAATGTGTGACCTTGTTTCTGTGTGAGCAGAAGTTGTGCATTAAAGGTCTCACCCGCTCTTGATGCCGTCATGGTGTCTTCTCCTCAGTGGACACTAGATGTCCCCATGAGTCTTTGCGGGTCTATGGTCTGGTGGGAGAAGGCTGGCTTAATGCAGAAAGATGCTTCTGTGTGACAAGATATTACAGGCATTAAGCAAACAATACTGCACCATTCTTTACCAAACGGCCTTGTTTTACAGCCTGGAAAACAGTTTGGGTGAAGAAAATCGACTTGCAAAAAAAAGGCCCGTCATGCACAGCAGGGTTCCCTAAACTTTTTGTCATTGGGGCTTTTCCTCGATTTTATATATTAACACTGATTTTGTAATATTACTCTTAGTTTTAATCCTATTCAATAATTGTAAGTATCTTACCGTATTTTTCGGACTATAAGGCGCACTTAAAATCCTTTCATTTTCTCAAATACTCGACAGTGCGCCTTATAACGGCAACATTTTGGTTGTGCTTACCGACCTCGAAGCTATTTTTTTTGGTACACGGTGAAATAATAAATGTGACCAGTTGATGGCAGTCACACATAGGAGATACGTGTCGACTGCAACATGATGGCAGTCATATATAAGAGATACGTGTAGACTGCAATATGATGGCAGTCACACATAAGAGATACGTGTTGACTGCAACATGATGGCAGTCATATATAAGAGAAATGTGTGGACTGCAACATGATGGCAGTCACACATAAGAGATACGTGTTGACTGCAACATGATGGCAGTCATATATAAGAGATACGTGTAGACTGCAACATGATGGCAGTCACACATAAGAGATACGTGTAGACTGCAACATGATGGCAGTCACACATAAAAGATACGTGTAGACTGCAATATGATGGCAGTCACACATAAGAGAAACATGTGGACTGCAATATGATGGCAGTCACACATAAGAGATACGTGTAGACTGCAACATGATGACAGTCACACATAAGAGAAACGTGTGGACTGCAACATGATGGCAGTCATATATAAGAGAAATGTGTGGACTACAACATGATGGCAGTCACACATAAGAGATACGTGTAGACTGCAACATGATGGCAGTCATATATAAGAGATACGTGTAGACTGCAACATGATGGCAGTCACACATAAGAGATACGTGTAGACTGCAATATGATGGCAGTCACACATAAGAGAAACGTGTGGACTGCAATATGATGGCAGTCACACATAAGAGATACGTGTAGACTGCAATATGATGGCAGTCACACATAAGAGAAACGTGTGGACTGCAATATGATGGCAGTCACACATAAGAGATACGTGTAGACTGCAACATGATGGCAGTCACACATAAGAGAAACGTGTGGACTGCAACATGATGGCAGTCATATATAAGAGAAATGTGTGGACTGCAACATGATGGCAGTCACACATAAGAGATACATGTAGACTGCAACATGATGGCAGTCACACATAAGAGATACGTGTAGACTGCAACATGACGGCAGTCACACATAAGAGATACGTGTAGACTGCAATATGATGGCAGTCACACATAAGAGAAACGTGTGGACTGCAATATGATGGCAGTCACACATAAGAGATACGTGTAGACTGCAATATGACTCAAGTAAACAACACCAACATATGTTCCATTGAAAATATAGAACATTACACACGGCGCTCAAAAATCTATCAACATGTTTGAGTAGGACTTTGGTAAGCTATGAAGCCACACCACTTGATGGATTGTACTGTGCTTCAACATAGGAGTATTATTATGGTGTGTGTATAAGGTAAGACATATTATCTGGCGTTTTGTTTCGCAATATTATGCAAAAGAAACTTTTCTGATCTTCTGGTACCTGCTGATCTGTAGTTGGGATCTGCATAAGTCCTGAAAATTTGCACACGTCCGCCTTTGTAGTCCGTGTCGACACTGTAGTGGATAAGCTTCTTCTTTTTCTCTATCTTCTTGTTATGTGACATTCATCCTCCACTGTTGCCATTTCTAATATAAAGTAGTGTAAAGTTCTTACTTATATCTGTCAGTAAACTCACCATGAAAGCACTAAAACATACCGTGTGATACCAAGTAGTTACAGGATCATACATTGGTCATATTCAAAGTCCAGGGAAGTATTTACTGACTTTATAAAAATAATATGAATGTTAAAAAAACGAAAGAAGATTTTGTGATGCTAAAAAAATATTGTTTTAATCATAGTAGTATCGACTAGATGCACTCCTGTACTTGGTATCATTACAGTGGATGTCAGGTGTAGATCCATTCAGGAACCGTTAATGACGCCGGTGAGCTACACATACAAACTGTAGCACACAAAGAAGTAGTGAAGCATGTTTAGCTATTCCTCGTCCTCCAGTGATAATTAAACTTGTAAGAAACGTACTTTATTTGTCGCCATGGAGACCAGGATTAGTGATTTAAAAGTAGCTACAACACTGCGGATGGACGTTAGCCGCTAGCTAGCTAGCCATGTCTTAAAGCAGCTCTTCCTGAGGGTGTTTCAGTGTTATAACTTCACCTTTATCTTTACTTTTTACACCAAAATGCGTCCGTTCTCCCTTTTCTGCCTACACACTGTGTCTGCTTGTAAGTACTCTGTGTGCGCGCGCTGCCGAACATGCTCCTCTGCTCGTAAAACCAGCAATGTGCTACCAGTGGGCGTGTTGCGTGCGAGCTGCTAAGGCTGCGTGTGCAATTGATAAGTGGTGCAGACCTCGTATTTAATGAAGTTTTTACTCCGTGTCATTTGGTATGGGTATCATATCCGGTACTTTATAGGCAACGATTCACTAAATGGACGATGACGCCACAGAAAATATTTTATTTTTTCTAATATCCATAAAATCAATATATGGCCTTTTAAAACGATGTTGGATCAATACCTATTAATTGACTTGAAATGTAGGAAATTTGAATTGATTTCTGGATAAATGAAGCAGTCGTTACACCGCTGGTTAACAGGCGTACGTAGGATGTTTAACTGTGTCAGTTTGCACATACTTTTCAGACGTGCTAAATAAAGACGCAGAATAGCGCTTGCAGTTGATGTTTATTATTGAAAAATCAAAGTGCGTGCGCAGAATAAATATACGTGCATCTTCTCCTCCCGGTATTGTGGGTGATCTGATAATCAGCATACATCCACCATATTCTTCAAGACAGACAAATGGTTTCCTTATTGTGCTCGCAATTCTCCGCAAACCTTTAGCAGATCAGGCCCGATGTGTGTGTGTGTGTATTTGCAAAGATGCAAACACGGGGTGTATTCATTGTGTCCTTGAATAGAACAAAGTGAAGAGAGAGGGAGACTTTCTCCAGTGTGCATTCCACTCTGCTTCAAGGTGGGAAATATTCCTCGAGCAGGAGGCTAAACTGCTAAGTCATCTACACCAGTGGTCCCCAACCACCGGGCCGGTACCGGTCCGTGGACCGATTGGTACCGGGCCGCACAAGAAATAAAAAAAAAAAATAAAAAAAAAAATAATTTTTTTTTTTTTTTTTTTTTTTTTTTATGAAATCAACATAAAAAACACAATATATACATTATAGTTCAATACAGTCTGCAGGGTTACAGTCCGTAAGCACACATAATTGTATTTATTTATGTAAAAAAAAAAAAAAAAAAAAAAATTGTTATTTTTTTAAATTTTTTTAAATACCCCCCCCCCCCACTGGTCCGTGGGACACATTTTCAAGCGTTGACCGGTCCGCAGCTACAAAAAGGTTGGGGACCACTGATCTACACCAGTGGTCCCCAACCACCGGGCCGGTACCGGTCCGTGGACCGATTGGTACCGGGCCGCACAAGAAATAAAAAAAAAAAATTTAAAAAAAAAAAAAATTTTTTTTTTTTTTTTTTTTTTTTTATGAAATCAACATAAAAAACACAATATATACATTATAGTTCAATACAGTCTGCAGGGTTACAGTCCGTAAGCACACATAATTGTATTTATTTATGTAAAATAAAAAAAAATAAAAAAAATTTGTATTTGGTCCGCAGCTACAAAAAGGTTGGGGACCACTGATCTACACCAGTGGTCCCCAACCACCGGGCCGCGGACTATTACCGATTGGAAATTTTTTTTTATTTTTTATTTTTTTTATTAAATCAACATAAAGGCCTACTGAAATGATTTTTTTTTAATTTAAACGGGGATAGCAGATCCATTCTATGTGTCATACTTGATCATTTTGCGATATTGCCATATTTTTGCTGAAAGGATTTAGTATAGAACAACGTCGATAAAGTTCGCAACTTTTGGTCTCCGATAAAAAAAAAGCCTTGCCCCTACAGGAAGTAGCGCGACGTTGTCAGTTGTTCACTGCCTCATATTTTACTATTGTTTTCAACGCAGCTAGAGCTATTCGGACCGAGAAAGCGACGATTACCCCATTAATTTGAGCGAGGATGAAAGATTCGTGGATGAGGAACGTTAGAGTGACGGACTAGAATGCAGTGAAATACATGTTTTTTTTCGCTCTGACCGTAACTTAGGTACAAGCTGGCTCATTGGATTCCACACTCCCTCCTTTTTCTATTGTGGATCACGGATTTGTATTTTAAACCACCTCGGATACTATATCCTCTTGAAAATGAGAGTCGAGTGTCATGTCTGTTGATCATGTTTTTGTTTTTGGCCATGTGTTGTTTGTTTTTTGGACTCTTTTTAGTTCCTGGTCGCACTTCCTGGTTTGTTTGTTTCCATAGCAACTCATTAGTTTTCACCTGGTTCACATCGTCATGTCACGCACCTGTTCACGTTTAGAGTCACGCACCTGTTTTCACTGATCATGTCACTATATAGGCTTTTCTGTTTCTGTTGTTCGTCCTGGCGACACCACATTCACACTCCTGCCACTCTGTTCACGCTCATGATCCATGCTGCTCTTTTTCATGCTTTTTCCTCATGCCAAGTAAGTTTTGTTTAATAGTTTTTGTGCCCTTGTGCAAGTCTTTTGTTTCGTATAGCCAAGTTTTCTACCTCCACTGTGAGCGCCTTTTGTTTATTCCTTTTTTATTGTTAAATAAACATGTATTTAAATTCACGTCTTGCACGCGTTAATTTTCCGTTGCCTTCTGGGAGAACCAACCACGCCAGGGACCAAGTCCTGACAGTATGTCGCCAGCAGAAAAATTCTCCCGCACAAAAATTGGACGTTTTTGACGAGGCTTATTGGGCAGTCCTGCGCGCGATGGAGGAGGAAACTCTGCGCTACTCCTCCATGGAGCACAGAGACATGATGTGGGGGCCAGATGGAAGACTGGTGCCATTGTGCTCCATTTGGTCCGAGGACGACGTTGGCACGTCGCCCCAGCCGCGGAAGCGTCGCCCAAGACGGAGGACTTCCGCAAAGAGAGAGGATGCCTCACTCCCGCAAGCTCCTCCCCCTCCGGGCGGAAGCAAGCAGCAGGCAGCCCAGCTTCGCCCTGATGACTTCAGAGAGTAGGATTTTTTTTTCAAGACTTTTTCTTTTGATCACTCCCCTCCAGCAAAAGACTCTAAACCCATAAACATGATACAACACTATCAGAACATGCTTCTGGACATTAGAGCAAGTCAATCCAAGCCACCCAAAATCCATGCCCCGCCCTCCAGGACTCAAGCCACGCCCAAGTCACAACCATTTTTTTTCTCTCCCAATCAATCCCAGGTGGGGAAGAATAAAATACTTTTTGGACAATTAAAAGGGAAGGATTCTGCCCCCCTCCTGACCTCTCTCCACCCACCCCAAAAGACAGTTCTGGAGCGCGTCTGGGATCCGCTCCTTGAGGGGGGGGGGGGGGGGGGGGGGCGAGGGCTGGGAACTGTTCAGGTGGGGCAGTTCTTCGGTCTGCCAAGCCACAGCCTCCAGCACGGCTGCCACCACCAGTCTTTCGGCCTGCTAAGCCGCAACCTCCGGTTCGGCCACCACCACCGGTATTTCCACGCTGCCAAGCTCCAGTTGCTGCACCACGCTGCCAAGCTCCAGTTGCTGCACCACGGCTGGCACCACGGCTGGCACCCGTCGCAGCACCAGCTCCACCACGCCAAGACCCACCACGTCGACCTCCGGTACCAGCTCCACGACGCCAGGTGCCACCCGTCGCAGCACCACAGGTGGCACCAACCGCTGGCACCCGTCGCAGCACCACGGCTGGCACCCGTCGCAGCACCAGCTCCACCACGCCAAGACCCACCACGCCGAGCTCCGGTACCAGCTCCACGACGGCAAGCTCCGGTACCAGCTCCACGACGGCAAGCTCCGGTACCAGCTCCACACCAAGACCAAGACCCACGCCAAGACCAAGACCAAGACCCACGCCAAGACCAAGACCAAGACCCACGCCAAGACCAAGACCCTGACCCATGCCAAGACCAAGACCCTGACCCACGCCAAGACCAAGACCAAGACCAAGACCCCCCAAGCCAAGACAAAGACCAAGACCCGCCAAGCCAAGACAAAGACCAAGACCAGCCAAGCCAAGACAAAGGCCAAGACCCCCCAAGCCAAGACAAAGACCAAGACCCCCCAAGCCAAGACAAAGACCGAGCACCACCATGCCAAGACAAAGACCCGCCACGCCAAGCTTTTCCGCCCGACGCACCACGCCAAGCTTCGCCGTCTGCTGCACCTGCGTCATCTGCTCCTGCCACGATGACAACGCATCCACCTCCTAGTCAGCCACGGATGTGGCCATTCCATGGGCGTCCGCCATGCCAGGTTCGCCGACCTCCTCGTCGGCCACGAATGTGGCCATTCCCAGGTCGTCCACCTCATCTGGTACAGCGGCGCTCTACCCGTCGCCGGCATCTAACTCTGCCCCGGTGGATTCGGGGACACCTGGTCTGGCGACCCACCGCCATGTCCCCCTCCCGCCCTCCCATGACTCTTGATCCTGCCTTGTTTTATTTGTTTTTGGACATCTGGGATCTGTCCTTAAGGGAGGGGCTCTGTCATGTCTGTTGATCATGTTTTTGTTTTTGGCCATGTGTTGTTTGTTTTTTGGACTCTTTTTAGTTCCTGGTTGCACTTCCTGGTTTGTTTGTTTCCATAGCAACTCATTAGTTTTCACCATGGTTCACATCGTCATGTCACGCACCTGTTCACGTTTAGAGTCACGCACCTGTTTTCACTGATCATGTCACTATATAAGCTTTTCTGTTTCTGTTGTTCGTCCTGGCGACACCACATTCACACTCCTGCCACTCTGTTCACGCTCATGATCCATGCTGCTCTTTTTCATGCTTTTTCCTCATGCCAAGTAAGTTTTGTTTAATAGTTTTTGTGCCCTTGTGCAAGTCTTTTGTTTTGTATAGCCAAGTTTTCTACCTTTTGTTTATTCCTTTTTTTATTGTTAAATAAACATGTATTTAAATTCACGTCTGGCACGCGCCAATTTTCCGTTGCCTTCTGGGAGAACCAACCACGCCAGGGACCAAGTCCTGACATCGAGAACGCGAAATGGACATTCACAGTGCCTTTTATCTCCACGACAATACATCGACGAAGCTCTTTAGCATGAGCTAACGTGATAGCATCTGTCTCAAATGCAGATAGAAACAAAATAAATAAATCCCTGACTGGAAGGATAGACAGAAGATCCACAATACTAATAAACCATGTACATGTAACTACACGGTTAATAGATCTCAGCCTGGCAAAGCTTAACAATACTGTTGCTAACGACGCTAAGGCTAACTTAGCAACTTAGCAACCGGACCTCACAGAGCTATGATAAAAACATTAGCGCTCCACCTACGCCAGCCAGCCCTCATCTGCTCATCAACACCTGCGTTCCAGCGATCGACGGCGTGACGAAGGACTTCACCCGATCATCCGTGCGGTGGGCGGCTAGCAATGGCTAGGCGTCTGCTATCCAAGTAAGTAGTCCTTGTTGTGTTGCTACAGCCAGCCGCTAATACACCGATCCTACCTACAACTTTCTTCTTTGCAGTCTTCATTGTTCATTAAACAAATTGCAAAAGATTCACCAACACAGATGTCCAGAATACTGTGGAATTATGAGATGAAAACCGAGCTTTTTTGTATTGTATTCAATGGGGAAGCCATACCTCTGTTCCCCTGGCTACGTCACGCGCATACGTCATCCTCCAAAGGCTTTTTCAACCGGAAGTTTAGCGGGAAGTTTAAAATGTCACTTTATAAGTTAACCCGGCCGTATTGGCATGTGTTGCAATGTTAAGATTTCATCATTGATATATAAAGTATCAGACTGCGTGGTCGCTAGTAGTGGCTTTCAGTATATAGATTATATATCAATATAGATCAATACAGTCTGCAGGGATACAGTCTGTAAGCACACATGATTGTATTTCTTTATGGAAAAAAAAAAAAAAAGGGTGAAGGGTCTCACCGTGACGCGTGTGAAGAAAAAATCCAAATGAAGGAAGTTGGGGAAGTAAGTTCCCTGAGACCGACACCCTCCCCACCACTAATTAGCTCAGAAAAAGTAACATTGCAGTTTGTCACTTCTTAATCCTTTAAAGAACTTGTTTTTACCAAACCAACATTCTTTCCATGATCCCCTCATAAATCTGCCCACTGTGGTTTCAATTACATGAAGTGACTATATTAAAAACAAGAAACGATAGCTTTAATTAAGGCTTGTTCTGCCTCTCCGGTTCATTTCTGTGATTATAGACGCTAACAAAACACTTTCTTTCACGTCTTAAAAGGCAAAAACATCAATTTGATTAGGTAGAATGATAGACTTACATTTTAGTTCATGCTTTGCTGAATACAAATAAGTCAATTATCTTGCAACTATTATTTTTACAAAGCTAAGAGCATTAGGTTTTATTCAGGGCTCGTTAAAATATGTTAGCATAATTATTGATTTCAGTGAGTGTAACGACTAAGGATGAGCACCGTATTTTCCGGACCATAGTCCATAGTCATTACTGTACGAGAAACTACGTTCTTAGGTTGCGCTGACTTATGAAGGCTGATCGCTCATCACGGGCAGGTGTGTTGATTGCTGATTGTCTGCAGCCGCGCGGAGAGCGAGCGGCCGGGGGTGTGGCCCGCGGTGAGCTCGTCAGGGCACGCAACAGGAGGAGAAGCAGCAGGACTGTGACCCATAACAAGTTAAACACAAATACAAATAGTCAGAATAGGCATTGAAAGAGTAAATCAAATGTATAGGTATAATGCTTGATGATTGACTGTAATTCTCATACAAAAAATATACAACATAAAGTGACAACAATACATCAATAATAAATAAAGTTAAATATGTATTGGACCAAAGCGTACTTAACATTCTTTACTACCATATCTGAGTTATTGTGCAGAAATATGGAGAAAAAACTACAAAAGTATGCTTCAGTCACTAACCTTGTTACAAAAAGATCAATTAGAATAATACATCTTTTTGGACATAGAGAACACTCAAACTCTTTATTGATTGTATGAAAAAATATTGAAATTCCACCACATAGTGAATTTGCAAACAGCTAAAATGATGCCCAAAGCAAACTATAACCTGCTAGCCAAGAATATACAACAATTATCCATCCATCCATCTTCTTCCGCTTATCCGAGGTCGGGTGGCGGGGGCAGCAGCCTAAGCAGGGAAGCCCAGACTTCCCTCTCCCCAGCCACTTGGTCCAGCTCTTCCCGGGGGATCCCGAGGCGTTCCCAGGCCAGCCGTGAGACATAGTCTTCCCAACGTGTCCTGGGTCTTCCCCGTGGCCTCCTACTTTGAGCCCCTCCCGGATGACAGAGTTTCTCACCCTATCTCTAAGGGAGAGACCCGCCACCCGGCGGAGGAAACTCTTTTGGGCCGCTTGTACCCGTGATCTTGTCCTTTCGGTCATAACCCAAAGCTCATGACCATAGGTGAGGATGGAAACGTAGATCGACCGGTAAATTGAGAGCTTTGCCTTCCGGCTCAGCTCCTTCTTCCCCACAAAGGATCGATACAGCATCCGCATTACTGAAGACGCCGCACCGATCCGCCTGTCGATCTCACGATCCACTCTTCCCTCACTCATAAACAAGACTCCGAGGTACTTGAACTCCTCCACTTGGGGCAGGGTCTCCTCCGCAACCCGGAGATGGCACTCCACCCTTTTCCGGGCGAGAACCATGGACTCGGACTTGGAGGTGCTGATTGTCATCCCAGTCGCTTCACACTCAGCTGCGAACTGATCCAGCGAGAGCTGAAGATCCTGGCCAGATGAAGCCATCAGGACCACATCATCTGCAAAAAGCAGAGACCTAATCCTGCAGCTACCAAACCAGATCCCCTCAACGCCCTGACTGCGCCTAGAAATTCTGTCCATAAAAGTTATGAACAGAATCGGTGACAAAGGGCAGCCTTGGCGGAGTCCAACCCTCACTGGAAACGTGTCCGACTTACTGCCGGCAATGCGGACCAAACTCTGGCACTGATCATACAGGGAGCGGACCGCCACAATCAGACAGTCCGATACCCCATACTCTCTGAGCACTCCCCACAGGACTTCCCGAGGGACACCTTCGAATGCCTTCTCCAAGTCCACAAAACACATGTAGACTGGTTGGGCAAACTGCCATGCACCCTCAAGGACCCTGCCGAGAGTATAGAGCTGGTCCACAGTTCCACAACCAGGACGAAAACCACACTGTTCCTCCTGACTCCGAGGTTTGACTATCCGGCGTAGCCTCCTCTCCAGCACACCCGAATAGACCTCACCGGGAAGGCTGAGGAGTGTGATCCCACGATAGTTAGAACACACCCTCCGGTTCCCCTTCTTAAATAGAGGAACCACCACCCTGGTCTGCCAATCCAGAGGTACCGCCCCCGATGTCCGCGCGATGCTGCAGAGTCTTGTCAACCAAGACAGCCCCACAGCATCCAGAGCCTTAAGGAACTCCGGGCGGATCTCATCCACCCCCGGGGCCTTGCCACCAAAGAGGTTTTTAACTACCTCAGCAACCTCAGCCCCAGAAATAGGAGAGCCCACCACAGATTCCCCAGGCACTGCTTCCTCATAGGAAGACGTGTTGGTGGGATTGAGGAGGTCTTCGAAGTATTCCCTCCACCGATCCACAACATCCGCAGTCGAGGTCAGCAGAACACCATCTTCACCATACACGGTGTTGATAGTGCACTGCTTCCCCTTCCTGAGGCGGCGGATGGTGGTCCAGAATCGCTTCGAAGCCGTCCGAAAGTCGTTTTCCATGGCTTCCCCGAACTCTTCCCATGTCCGAGTTTTTGCCTCCGCGACCGCTGAAGCCGCACACCGCTTGGCCTGTCGGTACCTGTCCGCTGCCTCCGGAGTCCTATGAGCCAAAAGAACCCGATAGGACTCCTTCTTCAGCTTGACGCCATCCCTCACCGCCGGTGTCCACCAACGGGTTCTAGGATTACCGCCACGACAGGCACCAACTACCTTGCGGCCACAGCTCCAATCAGCCGCCTCGACAATAGAGGCGGTGGTCCACTGGGACTCAATGTCCAGCACCTCCCTCGTGACATGTTCAAAGTTCTTCCGGAGGTGGGAATTGAAACTCTCTCTGACAGGAGACTCTGCCAGACGTTCCCAGCAGACCCTCACAATGCGTTTGGGCCTGCCAGGTCTGTCCGGCATCCTCCCCCACCATCGCAGCCAACTCACCACCAGGTGGTGATCGGTAGAAAGCTCCGCTCCTCTCTTCACCCGAGTGTCCAAAACATGAGGCCGTAAATCCGACGACACAATTACAAAGTCGATCATGGAACTGCGGCCTATAAAAACATATACAATATATGTATAAAAAAGATACATTTAGGCCTCGACTCAGACTTGATCCCGGGGACCCCAAAAGGTTTTGGTCAAAAAAAAAATCTTACAAATGTGTCATTATTTAGTATTATTATTATTATTATTATTATTATTATTCAAGGTTTAAATCTCTAGATCAACATTAGGTCTATCTGTCAATACAACGCTTTTAAAGATTTAAGTTGTATGCCATTTTTGTCAAGGAAAACCGTGTTTTTTTATGGAAAAAAAACACAAAATATGCAATATTTTCCCCCAATAAAATTTTAAAGTGGAATATTTGAGATTATGTAATAATTGGAGTCTTAAAAAGGTCAATAACTCGTACATCTTACAGATGTAGCGACCAACTGTAGTTACTGACAGTGGGTTTCTGAAGTGTTCCTGAGCCCATGTGGTGATATCCTTTACACACCGATGTCGCTTTTTGATGCCTGAGGGATGGAAGGTCACGTGCTTAGCTGCTTACGTGCAGTGATTTCTCCAGATTCTCTGAACTCTTTGATGATATTACGGAGCGTAGATGGTGAAATCCCTAAATTCCTTGCAGTAGCTGCTTGAGAAAAGGTTTTTCTTAAACTGTTCAACAATTTGCTCAGGCATTTGTTGACAAAGTGGTGACCCTCGCCCCGTCCTTGTTTGTGAACGACTGAGCGTTCGTGGAATCTACTTTTATACCCAATCATGGCACCCACCCGTTCCCAATTTGCCTGCTCACCTGTGGGATGTTCCAAATAAGTCTTCGATGAGCATTCCTCAACGTTCTCAGTCTTTTTTGCCACTTGTGCCAGCTTTTTTGAAAAAAATTCCAAATGAGCTAATATTTGCAAAAAATAACAACGTTTTCCAGTATCTTGTCTTTGCAGTCTATTCAATTGTCACGGATTTGCAAATCTTTGTATTCTGTTTTTATTTACCATTTACACAACGTGACAAATTCACTGCTTTTGGGTCCTTATGCACTTTCGTTACTGTACAGAGAGATTCGATTTACCCCCGTCGTTATCAATAAGTAGTGCTGTCAAACCAGTCATTTAGTAAATCTTTAAAATTCTGATTAATTGTGAATAATTGCAGTTGCTTAACTTTTCTGTTGAACTTTTGTCGTCCACCGCTTGCTGTCAATGGACTTGGAGGTGTTGTTGCATTAACAACTCTCTGAAGGTGTTGATAAAAAAGAATATAACGGTATGATAAAAGTAGACTGTGGTGGTTTCCCTGCAGGCCCTGCACCTGTTTCATCACATCCTATATGTCGGTGACGGCTGCTAGGAAACGACACGAGAGGTGACAAGCGAGAATCTGATAGACCTGGGAAAAGGCGGCAAGACGAGCGACTGCTAGGCTGTCAAACATGTCTCCTGTGGGATGTAGCGCTCACAGGCCTGGCACAAACATGAAGAGAAAATGCAAGACATACAGTATCGTCTGCATGGTTTTGGTCCTGTTGCATATCTGCTACTTAAACAATTCTCGGATTGGACGCTGTGTGAGTTCAACATTTTATCTTCCGTCACATTTGTTGACAAATGGCATATGATATTACATAAAAAATTCTAGAACAGGCCAGGCATTTACCGTATTTACCATAGGGCGCAATAATTATCCATATAGCAATTGTTAAGTAGATTCTATAATTAAATAAAAACATACAGTCGCAGAGTTGGGTAGTAACACGCTACATTTAATTTGTTACATCTACATAATGAAGTGAATTAATTAACTCATATCATGTTGTGCATATGGTGAATGTTTATATTCACCTTGGAGAAAGCAAACCACCAGGTTGAAGTAAATAATGGTATTTTCAGTTTGAGCACATAATAAGATGTGTTGTGGTTTAAAGGCCCACTGAAATGAGATTTTCTCATTTAAACGGGGATAGCAGGTCCATTCTATGTGTCATACTTGATCATTTCGCGATATCGCCATATTTTTGCTGAAAGGATTTAGTAGAGAACATCGGCGATAAAGTTTGCAACTTTTGCTCGCTTAAAAAAAAAAGCCTTGCCTGTACCGGAAGTAGCGTGACGTCACAGGTTGTGGAGCACATTGTTTACAATCATGGCCACCAGCAGCCAGAGCGAGAAAGATTTGTGGATGAGGAAAGTGAGAGTGAAGGACTAGAGGGCAGTGGAAGCGATTCAGATAGGGAAGATGCTGTGAGAGGCGGGTGGGACCTGATATTCAGCTGGGAATGACTAAAATAGTAAATAAACACAAGACATGTATATACTCTATTAGCCACAACACAACCAGGCTTATATATAATATGCCACAAATTAATCCCGCATAACAAACACCTCCCCCCTCCCGTCCATATAACCCGCCAATACAACTCAAACACCCGCACAACACACTCAATCCCACAGCCCAAAGTACCGTTCATACAGCACATATATTTCCCCAAAGTTACGTACGTGACATGCACATAGCGGCACGCACGTACGGGCAAGCGATCACATGTTTGGAAGCCGCAGCTGCGTACTCACGGTAGCGCGTATCCAACTCAAAGTCCTCCTGGTAAGAGTCTCTGTTGTCCCAGTTCTCTACGTGTTTGCGTCGCTGCAGCCGGCCGCTAACACACCGCTTCCCACCTACAGCTTTCTTCTTTGCTGTCTCCATTGTTCATTAAACAAATTGCAAAAGATTCACCGACACAGATGTCCAGAATACTGTGGAATTTTGCGATGAAAACAGACGACTTAATAGCCGGCCACAATGGTGTCCCAAAATGTCCGCTACAATCGTGACGTCACGCGCAGGCGTCATCATACCGAGACGTTTTCAGCAGGATATTTCGCGGGAAATTTAAAATTGCACTTTATAAGTTAACCCGGCCGTATTGGCATGTGTTGCAATGTTAAGATTTCATCATTGATATATAAACTATCAGACTGCGTGGTCGGTAGTAGTGGC
Source organism: Entelurus aequoreus (assembly GCF_033978785.1). Lineage (NCBI taxonomy): Eukaryota > Metazoa > Chordata > Actinopteri > Syngnathiformes > Syngnathidae > Entelurus > Entelurus aequoreus. The sequence goes on from NC_084758.1 coordinate 10,284,683, forward strand.
TTTCTGTAGGCCTTTAACAGAGGGGAGGTGACGGCAACTGACACCAGGGACTTGTAATGCTCAATAATTTGTTACATATATAGTCAATATATATATATATATATATATATATATATATATATATATATATAAAATAATAAACAATACTACTAAACTATAGAATGGAGTGTGTGACCAAAATACAAGAGTGTGTGGTGTAAGTCTATGTGTGTTGATAGCTGAAGTGTGTTACCAAGTGTTGAAGAGAGCGAAGGAACACGGAAGTCCATGGGACAAGCAGGTGATCCGGGCAAGAGAGAAGTGTCAGAGTCCAAGTCTAAGCAAGGGGGTCGAGATTTGGGAAGGCAGTCGAGATCCAGGAGGCAGTCCGGGAAGCGGGGGGAGAAACGAGGAATGTCGACACGCACAGCTCGACACGTGGAACAAAGGCAGACTGCAGGAAGGACGACAAGGGAAAACGTGAGACCATACAAACACGATGGAGGAAAACACAGAGCGCAAAGGAAGGTTTGGATAGAGCAGGATGATCGCTTACTGTACGCCAACAGAAGACTATATTCCGGCACCGCATGGCAGCTTGTGCAGGCTTAAGAAGGCAGCTTGTCTATCACAGGCAGGTGCGCTGATTGCCGGTGAATAATTTTAGGTGGCGCCCCCCCCCCCCCACATCGACAGTGAAGTGTATATACTCACAAGAAACCGAATAGCTTTGTCTTTGACCTTTTTTTTTACTAAAAGAAAGCAAATTAACATATTATATGAGAATGTTATATTATGATTATCTTTAACCGAATCACAGCAGTGCTCAAATTAAAAAACAGCATTCCCTCTCATGTGATATTGCTTAATTAACATTAATGATGTGCACTTTAACAACTAGGCTTACAACTATACCTAATATATAAAGGGGTGGAAAAGTGACTATTACCTGCAGGGCAAACATTAGCTAACCAGAAGGCAATAACAATGTAAACAGAAAACACCTGCTTAAAAGATCTAATACAAATGTCCCTGAGGAATGTAAGGTGGGAGTACTGTAAATACCTAACGTTACATTATTATTTTCCATAACAATTTAGACCCCTCCACAATATTAACCCGACGTTAAAGCAGAACTAGCTATTTATTGATTAGCAATTGCCGAATCATGTAACACTAGCTTAATGCTAAAAAGCCAGGTTATTATCACATTCTGTAACAGACGTTACCTACCTGCTACCTCTGTCTTTTTCTCGTTTCTCCTCTTCTTTTCTCTTTTTTCTTCCCTGGGCACCTGACAGTTTTGGCCGTTTTGACATCTTGTGTTGATTTTTTGATGTGGTGACGTCCAAAAAGTCATGATACGGGAAGGGAGGGGGCGCACCGTGCGGGGGTAGGTGGGTGGGCGTAATGTTGTAACAAATAATATTTCTATTAAATAGGCTTTACTTTGCATTTTAATTAACGTGGGATTCTTTTTTGTATTTAGAAATAATAGTACTAACTTTTTTTTTCTTCAACATTTGTGGCACTGGCGTGGCGCCCCCTGATGGACGGCGCCCTTAGCATTTGCCTATACGGCCTATGCCACGGGCCGGCCCTGCGTTTGGCAGCCGTAGCTGCCAGTAGATGACCGTTTTTTTACAGAATTTTTTTTTACAGTGCAGTGAAGCATCCAAAAAACATTTTTTTTAGTGAAAGAAAACTCTTCCAGCACTTTGCTTGTAGGGGAGTTCGTTTTTTAGCAGACAAGGACGCAGGTAGAGAAGGTTAATAACGCGAGGCGCAGGTCGACCCAAGGCCTCGTGATATTGAAGCCGCCATGGCTAGAGGCAGCCTTGGCGTGTGATTGGAGGTAACACAAGGACATGCAGCAAAAAGGTATTGCCGTATCTTGCGGGGTACAAGGGGTGTTGTACACTTTGGAAACTACGTGAGGTGCTGCACATCTGTGAGCCTCAAGTGTTAGCGACGTCATTAAGTTTAAATATCAATATTTGCCCAGTCTCTCCTTGGTCCAGGTGGAAACAGCATTATCACGGCCTCCGCTAGCTCACCGGGGATGCTAATCCAGAGTCTCGCTATGAACAGATAACCCCCCGGACCCCCGGCTCAGACCGAAGCCGCCGTCTTCGTTTGCTTTGCATAATGAGATCTGACGGACAGAATGCAGGCGTGCATGTCAATGTTAGCTCGTGATCAAAATAATCCAAGTACAATAGTGCAAACAAGCAATACCAGTGTTTGTATCGCTGACATTTCAAGTGTTTTTTAAAAAAATCAGAGTTCTTGTAAATCAGGGGTGTCCAACTTGTTTTCACTGAGGGCCACATTGCCCTCCTAACACCAGCTGCTTGTTACTTTAATGAAAGAAACATACATGTAAAAAACCCAAAAGCAGTAAATGGTAAATAAAAAGAGAATACAATGATTTGCAAATCCTTTTCAACTTATATTCCATTGAATAGACTGCAAAGACAAGATATTTAAAGTTTGAACTGGAAAACTTTGTTATTGTTTGCAAATATTAGCTCATTTGGAATTTGATGCCTGCAACATGTTTCAAAAAAGCAGGCACAATTGGCAAGAAAGACTGAGAAAGTTGGGGAATGCTCATCAAAGACTTATTTGGAACATCCCACAGGTCCATCCATCCATCCATCCATCCATCCATCTTCTTCCGCTTATCCGAGGTCGGGTCGCAGGGGCAGCAGCCTAAGCAGGGAAACCCAGACTTCCCTCTCCCCAGCCACTTCGTCCAGCTCCTCCCGGGGGATCCCGAGGCGTTCCCAGGCCAGCCGGGAGACATAGTCTTCCCAACGTGTCCTGGGTCTTCTCCGTGGCCTCCTACCGGTCGGACGTGCCCTAAACACCTCCCTAGGGAGACGTTCGGGTGGCATCCTGACCAGATGCCCGAACCACCTCATCTGGCTCCTCTCCATGTGGAGGAGCAGCAGCTTTACTTTGAGCTCCCCCCGGATGGCAGAGCTTCTCACCCTATCTCTAAGGGAGAGACCCGCCACCCGGCGGAGGAAACTCATTTCGGCCGCTTGTACCCGTGATCTTGTCCTTTCGGTCATAACCCAAAGCTCATGACCATAGGTGAGGATGGGAACGTAGATCGACCGGTAAATTGAGAGCTTTGCCTTCCGGCTCAGCTCCTTCTTCACCACAACGGATCGATACAGCGTCCGCATTACTGAAGACGCCGCACCGATCCGCCTGTCGATCTCACGATCCACTCTTCCCTCACTCGTGAACAAGACTCCGAGGTACTTGAACTCCTCCACTTGGGGCAGGGTCTCCTCCGCAACCCGGAGATGGCACTCCACCCTTTTCCGGGCGAGAACCATGGACCCAAGTCCATGGTTCTCTGGAGGTGCTGATTCTCATCCCAGTCGCTTCACACTCGGCTGCGAACCGATCCAGCGTGAACATGGTAATTGGGAACAGGTGGGTGCCATGATTGGGTATAAAAGCAGCTTCCATGAAATGCTCAGTCATTCACAAACAAGGACGGGGCGAGGGTCACCACATTGTCACCAAATGCCTGAGCAAATTGTTTAAGAACAACTTTTCTCAACCAGCTATTGCAAAGGAATTTAGGGATTTCACCATCTACGCTCTGTAATATCATCCAAAGGTTCAGAGAAACTGGAGAAATCACTGCACTATTTACTATTTACACTATTTAATCAAAAAACCTAGCCCCCAAAACTCAAAATTGCGCTCTAGCGCCCCCTAGGAAGAAAACACAGACAAAACTGCCTGTAACTTCCACTAGGAATGTCGGAGAGACCTGAAACAAAAACCTCTATGTAGGTCTCACTTAGACCTAGATTTCATACACTAACATCCTTCAGCAAAAATCAACAGGAAGTTTGCAATTCCCCCTTCAAAACAAAAGTTTTGTAAAAACAGTCACTTTTGCCTCTTTGAGCTATAATTTGACCCCTTTAACATGCTTCAAAACTCACCAAACTGGACACACACATCAGGACTAGCAAAAACTCAAAATTGCGCTCTAGCGCCCCCTAGGAAGAAAGCACAGACAAAACTGCTCCTAGGAAGAAAACGTAATAAATAATGATAAATGGCTTATACTTGTATAGTGCTTTTCTACCTTCAAGGTACTCAAAACGCTTTGACAGTATTTCCACATTCACCCATTCACACACTGATGGCGGGAGCTGCCATGCAAGGCGCTAACCAGCAGCCATCAGGAGCAAGGGTGATGTGTCTTGCCCAAGGACACAACGGACGTGACTAGGATGGTAGAAGGTGGGGATTGAACCCCAGTAACCAGCAACACTCCGATTGCTGACACAGCCACTCTACCAACTTCGCCACGCCGGCCCACACAGACAAACCTGCCTGTAACTTCCGGTAGGAATGCTGTAGAGACATGACACAAAAATCTCTATGTAGGTCTCACTTAGACCTACATTTCATATATTGTTAACCCCCCGGCAAAAATCAACAGGAAGTTTGCAATTCCCCCTTCAAAACAAAAGTTTTGTAAAAACCGGTCAACTTTTTTCAAACATTATCACCTCTGAGCGCGTTTGTCGTGTCGGCTTTAAACTAGCACAGGAGAGAGATTGAAGCCTTCTGATTAAAAGTTGATGAAAGAGTTGTAATTACTGCTCCGGTTTTGGATTTTATGTGCCGTCTTAGTCGGTCCCGTCCATCGCTGCTCGCAGCTTTAATATTACTCGTTTTGGAAAGTCTTGACAAGCCGAATTTTCTTGTTCTATTGGCAGATCATTTTGCTTAGTTCAAATAAAATACCCCTAATTTTTTTATTTTTTTCTCTTGTTTTTGAACACTGACTTTTTGCAGTGTAAAGTGGAAAAGATATATAACTGCATGCAGTACATGTCTTTTTTTCTGTCAAAATAGAAAAAGAAAGAAAGATAAACTACTCGAAATTGAAAGAGTAAACGAAACCAAATTTCTAGGTATAATGATTGATGATAAATTGAACTGGAAATCTCACGTAAAAAAATATACAACATAAAGTTGCAAGAAACACGTCAATAATGAATAAAGCAAAACATGTTCTAGACCAAAAATCCCTTCATATTCTCTACTGCTCACTAGTGTTACCATATCTGAGCTACTGTGTAGAAATATGGGGAAATAATTACAAAAGTACACTTCATTCATTAACGGTGTTACAAAAAAGATCAGTTATAATAATACATCATGTTGGATATAGAGAACATACAAACACTTTATTTATTGAATCAAAAATACTGAAATTCCACGACATAGTGAATTTGCAAACAGCTCAAATTATGCACAAAGCAAACTATAACCTGCTAGCCAAGAATATACAACAATTCTTCTCAAAAAAAGAGGAGAAATATAATCTTAGAGAAAAACGTAATTTAAAACATTTGTTTGCACGTACAACACTTAAGACCTTCAGTATATCAGTATGTGGAATTAAATTATGGAATGGATTAAGCAAAGCAATCAAACAATGTACTAATATGATACACTTCAAGAAACTCTTCAAACTTAAAGTGTTTACAAAGTACAAAGAAGACTTACTTCACCAATTATTATTATTTAATTCTTACTATTATGTATTTATTTATTTTTATTGTGATTACATATGGAGTTTATTGTGAAAAAATTGTGAACAGGAAGTGAACAAAAAGTTTTGCAACTGTTATGTAAAGAAAGGGGGTAGGATTAAATAAGCTCTGCTTCTTCCTACTCCTTTTCGAACATGTTGAAAAGAGAAACTGGAAATTGTGATGTATCATGTTGTATGCTTGCATGTTCGAAATAAACTCAAAACTCAAACTCAAACTCCATTGATGCATATTATTTCTAAGCTTTCACGGGCCATTCAAAATGAAGTGGAGGGCCAGATCTGGCCCCCGGGTCTTGAGCTTGACACCAGTGTTGCAAATAAACCCTGGATCAAGTAGAAAGTCGGAATGATGACATTTTATCTGCGTCTCCTTGTCGCCCTTGCCTGCCTGCATCCCGTCAGCTTGTTTACATCCCGTCAGCTTGTTTACATCCCTGAACCGCCGTCTGGCACCTGGTCTGGACTGACACATATTTACGGTCCTGACATTTTATGTTCCAGCCAAACACCTCTCACTTAGAAAATATGCTCATGCCGATTGGAAAGGGATTTTTATGTTCACATCAGAATATTGACTAGAACCCTGTCAGAATGTGGCAACGTACCGTAAATTACACATGTCCATTTGACATGTTTTCAATAAACCTAGCAATGAATCACAATTGTGGTGAGAAATGTTAATACGATCCGTCCTGTAATGAAAATAGATTGTATATGGTTTTTTTTTAACTGTTTTGTGACAGCGGGACTGCATTTGTCAGGTTCAAACACTGATGACATCTATTAAACAAGATAAGAGGCAACGAATTAAACAGAGACAGAATTCAATTTGGACTCAATTGAGGAGACACGCCTGGACACACTTTACCCTTGTACAGTATCTCAGCACACTCTGCCAAAAGATGGCATGTCTCCTTCTTTTATGTTGGACCCTTCCTCGACCACCTGGCCACCGCTGTTTCTAAAGGACAAAGGTTGCAAAAAAGTTCACAGAAAAGGTCGTAAACAATTCACAGAAAAGGTCAGTTCAAAAAGAGTTCCATAAAATACTTCAAAAAGAGTTCGTCTGGAAATTGGGCAGATCTTGTCATGTCTCCGCTTTGAAAACCTTGGGCCAGAACAACAGCCAACAACCCCCCCCCCCCCCCCCTACACAGTGGAGTTTTACGAGCCTTACTCTTGGTAGGTTTCAAAAGACAGCCTTTTGTCTTCTTGTCAGGAACACAATGTAATACAAAATTGTTGTGATCATTTAGAAACAATTATCCTAACAGTATTTCTTGCTGAGTTACCAGCAACTGAAGTGTATTTCTGGTCTTGTCACCCCCTCCCGGGCAGGAGGGCAACACGGCAGTGCGGCTGGATCAAAAGAGACGTCGGAGAAAAAGTTGCTTTACTACAAGCGAGGGTCATTAAACAGGTCTGCAGTACCCGTAGAAGTGGAGGTCAAAAAATGAAGGACTTCTCTACTGGAGAAGCCAAACCATCCATTTTATGTTCCTCCTTTCTGTCTTTGTGTGTGTGTGTGTGCTAAGTCAGGAGAGCCCAACTTGACCATAAAAAGAGATGTTTGTGTGTAAGTGCGTGGAAAACAACTGCTATAAGACTGCTGGACAGGTGGTCTCTTCTCAAGGATAGGGCTATCACTTTTGCATTCCGAAGTCCCAATTAGAGCCTCTGTTGTCTATGAGAAGTGATCCAATCCACATGTGAATGTCAAACTAAGGGGCCTTATCTTATTAAGTGCTCAAACGGAAATACCAATATTAGACTAGATTTGGTGGTTAGCTTTCTCCAAGTTGGATGTAAATCTTCACCATAAGCAAAACATGATATGAGGTAAGTATTACTATTTTTTAGACCAGTTGATCTGCCGTTTCTTTTCTTCTCTCCTCTTCTCCCCTGTCCCTTGCGAGGGGGAGTTGCATAGGTCCGGTGGCCATGGATGAAGTGCTGGCTGTCCAGAGCCGGGACCCCGGGTGGACCACTAGCCTGTGCATCGGTTGGGGACATCTCTGCGCTGCTGACCCGTCTCCGCTCGGGATGGTTTCCTGTTGGCCCCGCTGTGGACTGGACTCCCGCTGATGTGTTGGATCCACTGTGGACTGGACTTTCACAAAGTTATGTCAGACCCACTCGACATCCGTTGCTTTCGGTCTCCCCTAGAGGGGGGGGGGGGGGGGGTTACCCACATATGCGGTCCTCTCCAAGGTTTCTCATAGTCATTCACCGACGTCCCACTGGGGTGAGTTTTTCCTTGCCCGTATGTGGGCTCTGTACCGAGGATGTCGTTGTGGCTTGTACAGCCCTTTGAGACACTTGTGATTTAGGGCTATATAAATAAACATTGATTGATTGATTGATTGAATTAATTCACTTCACAGCAAAGCATGCAGGTTCGCATTTGCTTCTATGCTAACACGTTAAGTTTAGCAGACTAACTGACTTACCTCAAAACAAAAGAACATTTTTATTCACATTAGATTGTGTTGACCGGAAGAGTCATTGGCAAGAAAAGTTTGCTAAATATCACAGTTGCTATGCTAACACCTCTGCAAGACATGGCTACTGTTAGTAGGCTAGCTGACCTATTCGGTTAACATTAGTTGTGTCATGATCCGTGGCCCGGATCATGTTTTGTTTAGTCATGTTCTATTTGTTTTGGGCTCCCTGACTTCCTGTTTTATGCACCTCTGGGTTTGTTTTGGTTACCATGGGTTCACCTGCCTCTGGTTAGTGGTCGGCACGCTCACCTGCTGTCGATCACTAATCACAGAGCTATTTATTCACCTTCCTCGCCACGCTCAGTCTGGTTTCGTTGTTTGCTGTATGCAACAGTTTACATTGGGTAATTCCTGGTTTCCCAAACCACCAAATCATCCATCCATATTCTACCGCTTATTCCCTTCGGGGTCGCGGGGGGCGCTGTAGCCTATCTCAGCTACAATTGGGCGGAAGGCGGGGTACACCCTGGACAAGTCGCCACCTCATCACAGGGCCAACACACTTAGACAGACAACATTCACACTGCACTGTCCTCAAATCTAAACATCAACCATGGATAAGATCAGCTGGACCCTCGACACAATTGACAAAGTCTTTTCAATGAGGAAAAGAGGTTCGGGGGAGCCTGGCTGCCCTGATGGAACCATTGCTGCGGGGTACGTGAGAGACTCCTGGGATAAATGGAGAATCATGTGCCTCTCAGTCCTTTCCATCGAGGACGTGTACGACATCTACCTATCTGGAACCGTGATCGCGGGGCACCTGCTCATTGGGCTGGGCATTGCTCTGGTGTATCGTCAAATTCGGAAGACGATGGCAGCCACTCAAGGAGCCCAAAGGCTGTTCGTCGCAATGGATGGATTGGGCAGGGCTGTGGGATCACAGACCGCGGCGATTTCTGATCTGAATCGCAAAATGGATCACATCATGCAGAAGTTTGATGAGAAGGAGAATTGAATTGAATTAGAGAAAAACCAGCATGGACAAATTGAGCAGGTGAGTCATTGTTTTTGACTGCTCGAAGAAAAAAACATCCTAATCTACGTTTTGACTCCCTCGAATGGCCTTGACGCCATCAGGAACAAGGCTGTTCTGAAAAACACCCCCGAGGACACCTCAACGATGGACGCTTTTGACCTCTCTTCTCTGAACCACACCTGGTGTAGAACTTTGAGATCGGCCCCAGTCCACAAAAACATTTCAACATCACACCCAAGACAATTGGGCATACATGCACGCACCCGCCCCTTCCCCAACCAACGCCTTCACCACCGCGTGTTTGCTCCAACTCCCCCTCCCTCTGTTGCAAGTTGGTTGTGATTACATGTAGCGTGTTATGTGTGCATTGCAAATGAGGTTTTTTTCCCCTTGGACTCAGTCTGGACCCCCTCCTGTGGGGTCCAGACTGAACCGAGCCCGGGATTGAGCTCAGGACTACTCAGGACCTTCGTATTGTGAGGCAGATGCCAAATCAATCATCCATAAACTACAAGTGTTTATTAACAACTGTCTCAGGTACATACTGAGGATTTGGTGGCCCAACAAGATATCAAATGTAGACCTGTGGAGACGCATGAACCAAGAGCAAATTCAAAATTAAATCAAAAGCAGAAAGTGGGGATGGATCGGCCATCGACTTAGGAAGGATCCGAGAAACATAGCAAGACAAGCCCTGGACTATAACCCTCAAGGCAAGAGGAAGCCAGGGAGACCAAAACTTAACTGGAGGCGGTCCACTCTTGATGAACTGACCAAGATGGGGATCTCCTGGCAAGAAGCGAAGACCATCGCACAGAAGAGAGTGAGGTGGAGATCCGTGGTAGACGCCCTATGCTCCCAAGGGGGCCAAGAGGATTAAAGAAAAAGTAAAGAATTCCTGGTTTCCTAGTTAATGATTCCTGTGCTAAGGAGTTACCTTAGCTTCCCGTGCGATCTGCATGCTTTCCATTAGATGATTTTCCATTTTAGGATAGTGGCTGAGAGCTAACATAAGCGCCAAATACATGTGGTGTACAGAAGACCGCAGCGGGGGCATAAGTCCTTCTGATGGAGGCTTTGCCCGTGGATGGTGTCAGGCTGGTGTCGGCCGGGGTTCGAGAAGAGGGTGGTAAACTCCCTCTGAGGCTAAATACTGGCACAAGACTGATAGAGGACAAGTACCTCAAGGGAAAGTTGAAAATAACTTTGAAGAGAGAGTTCAACAGAGTGTGAAACCTTTGAGAGGTAAACGGGTGGGGTCCGCACAGACAACACGGCGGGTTCGAGATAGCCGCTCGGTGGCGGGGGATCCCTTCGGGGACCTCCCGACGAACTGCTTTACGGTAGACGAAAACGTGACTGCTGTTGTTGTGTGTTGTTACCGCGCTGGGAGGACGTTAATGAAACTGCCTAACAATAAACCCACATAAGAAACCAAGAACTCGCCCTCGATCATTCTACAGTTATAACGTGATTGGGCAGGCACGCTGTTTATATCGTGGGAAAGCGGACGTGAAAACAGACTGTCGCCGCTGTCCCCACTCAGGTCCGCATGGAGCTGGAGGCCACGCCCCCTCCAGCTCCGGCTGAATTCCGGGAGATTTTCGGGAGAAAATTTCTTCCGGGAGGTTTTCGGGAGAGGCGCTGAATTCCGGGAGTCTCCCGGAAAATCCGGGAGGGTTGGCAAGTATGCTCTAAGAGTGGTTTCATGCATATTTGTATGTGCTATCGTAATGTATTCAAGCTAGCGTTGTTAGCATTCACTAATATATTAGTAAAAATATTTCTATCTTCTAAAATTTGGTGGATGTGACTGAAATACTCTCTAAAGCCTGGAATGTACGATAGTGTTTTGAGAACAATATATTATTGTACTAACAACAAGAGAGCAGATGTTAAATGACACAATACTATTCTGAACAAAAATATAAACACAACACTTTTTACTCCCATTTTTCATGAATTGAACTCAAAAATCTAAAACTTTTACTAAATACACACAATTCCTATTCCTCTTAAATATTGTTCACAAATCTGTCTAAATCTGTGTTAGTGAGCATTTATTCTTTGTCACGGGTGTGGCATACAAAGATGCTGATTAAACAGCATGATTAATGCACGGGTGTTCCTTAGGCTGCCCACAATAAAAGGCCACTCGGAAATGTGCAGTTTTGCTTTATTGGAGTCTAGAGGGGTCAGAAAAGCAGTCAGTATCTGGTATCTGGTCAGTCAACATATCTCCTTCGCATTGAGTTGATCAGGTTGTTGATTGTGGAATGTTGCTCCAATCTTCTTTAATGGCTGTGCCAAGTTGCTGGATATTGGCAAGAACTGGAAAACGCTGTCGTATACACCGATCCACAGCATCCCAAACATGCTCAATGGGTGACACGTCTGGTGAGTATGCCGGCCATGCAAGAACTGGCATGTTTTCATGAATTCTTTCATCTCCGTAATATCGTTAAAATTGGTTCCATTTTGTCCACTAGCGACGCCTCGATTACTGTAACGTATTATGTTCGGGTCTCCTTATGTGTAGCATTAAAAGATTACAGTTGGTACAAAATGCGGCTGCTAGACTTTTGACAAGAACAAGAAAGTTTGGTCATATTACGCCTATACTGTGTATACCTTTATATACATATATACATATGCTGTATATATACCTATACTGGCTCACCTGCACTGGCTTCCTGTGCACTTAATATGTGACTTTAAGGTTTTACTCCTTACGTATAAAATACTACATGGTCTAGCTCAGGGGTGGCAATTAATTTTTACCGGGGGCCGCATAAGCACTGCTGGAGGGCCACATCGACAAAATTTCAAATAAAATTTTGCTCAATATTATTTTTGATGTACCGTAAAATAAATAATAATAATTAATAATAATAATAATTTAATTTAACCTAACTTAACTTTATACAAAAGCAGGTTGCTTATTTGTAACACTGTCTTACACAACACTTCCTGATGTATAATACAATTCAAAAATGTCAATTTCTGCACAGGGTTAATTTCTGTCACTTTATCCTGCATTATCCAACATTTTTCCCCGTCAGATTTGGACAACAATCTGTTGTTAAAAATCGTTTTTAATCATATTTATTTTATATTGTTTTTTATATTGGTTTTATATGTAATTATTTTTTGTTTTTATTCAGTCATTGGTGGAGCTAAGGATAATATTTGAATATTGTTTTTAATATTGTTGTGCAGCACTTTGGAAACATTTTGTTGTTTAAATGTACTATATAAATAAAGTGGATTGGATTGGATTGTCACACCTGCCAGCTTGTCCAATTTCAGTCCTAACATGTCCAAACACGCATTTACCTATGTGAACAAGTCATTACCTGTGGTTGTCTCTTTAATTGACTGCATGGCTGCCAGCTACTCCGTGATTTGAAAGTCTGTAGTTATCCCACGTAAGAAGATGAGCAGCTGGGCGGTGTCACGTACATCGCAGCTCTCATCCAAAGCCAGCGAAAAACAGTCAAAGTCTCCGGGCATTATCAACAACAGAGTCCAATAAGCACTCCTTAATAAAATCTCCGTCAGAAAACGCCTTACTTTTTCCGGCGATTTTGTGAGAAATGACGAAACTTGTCCTGACAGCTGCATCTCTGGGGGTGTGAAATTTGGCAAAAAGTCCTTGTTGGGTTTGCAGTTTTACCATCAACGCATCAGCCTCCCTTGCGCGCGCTTCATCAGACAGATTCCGGTATTTTTCCTCGTGCTTCGTCATGTAGTGGCGATTCAAATGATATTCTTTAAACACAGCAACCTGTGTACCACAAATTAACATACTTGCCAACCCTCCCGTTTTTACCGGGAGACTCCCGGTATTCAGCGCCTCTCCCGATAACCTCCCGGCAGAAATTTTCTCCCGACAAACTCCCGGTATTCAGCCGGAGCTGGAGGCCACGCCCCCTCCAGCTCAATGCGGACCTGAGTGGGGACAGCCTGTTCTCACGTCCGCTTTCCCACAATATGAACAGCTTGCCTGCACAATGACGTCATAACTGTAGAATGATCGAGGGCGAGTTCTTGGTTTCTCATGTGGGTTTATTGTTAGGCAGTTTCATTAACGTCCTCCCAGCGCGGTAACAACACACAACAACAGCAGTCACGTTTAGTCTACCATAGAGCAGTTCGTCTGCCGTAAACAGCAATGTTGTGACACTCTTAAACAGGACAATACTGCCATCTACTGGATAGCCACCAAGACACTGAAATTCAAGTATTTCTTTTATTTATATGTATAATAAAATATATATATATATATATAGCTAGAATTAACTGAAAGTCAAGTATTTCATACATATATATATATATATATATATATATATATATATATATATATATATATATATATATATATATATATATATATATATATATATATATATATATATATATATATATATATATATATATATATATATATATATATATATATATATATATATATATATGAAAATACTTGAGTTGGTGAATTCTAGCTTAAATATATTCCCCTCTTAACCACGCCCCCAACCACACCCCCGCCCCACCCCCGACAACGCCCCGCCCCCACCTCCCGATATCGGAGGTCTCAAGGTTGGCAAGAATGAATTAAGCACACGGCTTTACCTTTAATTTCTGTAAAGAAATACTTGGCAGTCCATGTCTTGTTGAAAACACGCCATTCGTCATCAACTTTTCTCTTTTTAGCGTCTCATCACTTGTCTCTGTGCACCTTCACTCACAGGTTACACCCGGACGGACATATGCCCATAAATAACACTTTTCAAAATAAAAGCAGCACAGTTGTATTGCACGCACGACATTGATGTTTTTTAAACTTTATTTTGTAAGTTGTGATTGCCGCTGTTCACATTCACTCACGCGCATACGTCCACACGGAAGTAATACAAATAACGCTTTTCAAAACAAAAGCAGCACCGTTGTATTGCACACTCGAACTAGATACTTTTTAAAATGTATTTTGTAATTTATGATTGGCCTCACGCGGACTATCTTGCTGATTGTATTGTACCATATGTCCCGGCAAGAAATCTGTGTTCAAAGAACTCCGGCTTATTAGTGATTCCCAGATCCCAAAAAGAGTCTGCGGGCTATAGAGTGTTTTCTATTGGGGCTCCAGTACTATGGAATGCCCTCCCGGTAAAAGTTCTCAGTAGAAGCATTTAAGTCCCATCTTAAAACTCATTTGTATACTCTAGGCTTTAAATAGACCCCCCTTTTAGACCAGTTGATCTGCCGCTTCTTTTCTGCTCTGCCCCCCTGGAGAGGAGGGGCACAGATCCTGTGACCACAGATGAGGCGCTAGCTGTCCAAAGTCGGGACCCAGGGTGGACCACTCATCTGTGCATCAGTTGGGGACATCTCTGCGCTGCTGACCTGTCTCCACTCAAGATGATCTCCTGCTGGTCTCACTATGGACTGGACTCTCACACTATTATGTTAGATCCCCTATGGACTGGACTCTCACACTTTTATGTTAGATCCACTATGGACTGGACTCTCACACTATTATGTTAGATCCACTATGGACTGGACTCTCACACTATTATGTTAGATCCACTATGGACTGGACTCTCACACTATTATGTTAGATCCACTATGGACTGGACTCTCACACTACTACGTTAGATCCACTATGGACTGGACTCTCACATTATTATGTTAGATCCACTATGGACTGGACTCTCACATTATTATGTTAGATCCACTATGGACTGGACTCTCACACTATTATGTTAGATCCACTATGGACTGGACTCTCACACTATTATGTTAGATCCACTATGGACTGGACTCTCACACTATTATGTTAGATCCACTATGGACTGGACTCTCACATTATTATGTTAGATCCACTATGGATTGGACTGTCACAATATTATGCTCGATCCACTGGACGTCCATAGCACCAGTCGCCCGAGGGTTGAGTTTTTTCTTGCCCTGATGTGGGATCTGAGCCGAGGATGTCCTTGTGGCTTGTGCAGGCCTTTGAGAGACTCGTGATTTAGGGCTATGTAAGTAAACTATGATTGATCCATTGATGATGTTTTCAGATTCCAGGAATTGTTTACAGATCCTCGCAACATGGGGCCGTGCATTGTCACGCTGCAACATGAGGTTATGGTCTCGGGTGAGTGGCACAACAATGGGCCTCAGGATCTAGACACGGTATATATCAGCAAGAAAATGCATTTGTTGTCTACATACCATAAGCCCAACCCCACCAAGGGCCACTCGATCCACAACGTTGACATCAGCAAAACGCTCTCCCACACGACGCCATACACACTGTCTGCCAGCTGCCCTGACCAGTGAAAAGCGGGATTCATCCATGAAGAGAACACCTCTCCAATGTGCCAGATGCCATCGAATATGAGGATTTGCCCAATCAAGTCGGTTATGACAACAAACTGAAGTCAGGTCTAGATGAGTTTCCCTGAGACGGTTTCTCACAGTTTGTGCAGATATTCTTAGGTTATGCAGAACTATTGTTGCAGATGCTGTCCGGGTCATGGAGGTGCTGGGCTGGTTTGGTTACACGTGGTCTGCGGTTGTGAGGCCAGTTGGATGTACTGCCAATTTATCTGAAATGTCTTTGAAGACGGCTTATGGTAGAGAATCGAACATAAAAATCCACTGGCAACAGCTCTCGCCAGTCAGCATGCCAACTGGACGCTCCCTCAAAACCTGCGACATCTGTGGCATTGTGCTGTGTAATAAAACTGGCACATTTCAGTGTGGCCTTTTATTGTGGGCAGCCTGAGGCACACCTGTGCAATAATCACGCTGTTTAACCGGCATCTTGATGTTCCACACCTGTGAGGTGAGATTGATTATCTTGGCAAAGAAGAAATGCTCACTTACACTGGTTCGGACAGATTTGTGAACAATCGTTGAGAGGAATTGGTATTTTGTGGATATAGTAAAAGTTTTAGATCTTTGAGTTGAACTCATAAAAAATGTGTTGCGTTTATATTTTTGTTCAGTGTACAATATGAGCATGTACATTATCGACATGACAGCCACAAGTAAAGTTAAAGTACCAATGATTGTCGCACACACACTAGGCGTGGTGAAATGTGTCCTCTGCATTTGACCCATCCCCTTGTTCACCCCCTGGGAGGTGAGGGGAGCAGTGGGCAGCAGCGGTGGCCGCGCCCGGGAATCATTTTTAGTGATTTAACCCCCAATTCCAACCCTTGATGCTGAGTGCCAAGCAGGGAGGTAATGGGTCCCATGTTTATAGTCTTTGGTATGACTCGGCCGGGGTTTGAACTCACAACCTACTAGCTTACTCATTGGACAAAATTGATCTTCTCATTTCCCCATTTTTTACTTTTTTGTCACTGTGACAAAAAGTCACATTTGGCGTTTGATTACCAGAAATTAGGCATACATTTCAAGCTAGCTCGGCTGTGAGTTTGACAGGCGAGTGATCCATCAGCACTGTAGACTGTTGTGAGGCTGTTGTCGTTCCAAAGAATCCATTGATATTTTACGGACTATTTTTAATTTTTACGGCAGTAAAAAAATACAAAGTGCGGCCCTTGACATCTCAGTACGGAATGCATACTTTTTTTTTCTAAAGACGAGACATATTCGTTTATCAAAGGACGGTTGGCAACCTAATGGCAAGCTAACATATAATGGCCTTGAAGTAAATGAATGAACTCATATTATGTTCTACATCTGGTGAATGTTCCTATTCACCTTGGAGAAAGCAAACCACCAAGTTTAATTAAATAGTGGTATTTCAGTTTGAGCACATCAGTTAAAGGCCTACTGAAATGAAATGTTTTAATCAAACGGGGATAGCAGATCCATTCTATGTGTCATACTTGATCATTTCGCGATATTGCCATATTTTTGCTGAAAGGATTTAGTAGAGAACATCGACGATAAAGTTCGCAACTTTTGGTCCCTAAAAAAAAGCCTTACCTGTACCGGAAGTAGCGTGACGTCCTCAACGCCAACATTTGAGTTATGAATTAAAGCAGTTGTTTTCCAGTCACTACACACTACCATCTCCTTACATGGTCAGGTTGTGCTGTCCTGACTTAGAAAGAGAAAAAAGGAATATATAACTGATGGTTTGGCTTTTCCAGGTTAGGAGTCCTTAATTTTTTTTACCGAATCTCCTCCGGATACTGCAGACCTGTTTAATGACACTCGCTTGCAATAAAGCAACGTTTTGTTCAGCAAAGCGTCTCCGACGTCTCTTTTGACCCAGCCACACGGCAGTGTCTGGACGAGAATGACAAGACCAGAAATACACTTTGGCCTTTTTATTACCATTGGATGAAAAATGTATTTCAGAAACAGAATCAGAATCCGAATATTTTTATATTGCCATTGTCTGAGAACGGGTTCACAAACTAGGAATTTTACTTGGTGCAATCGTGCAACATGAAACACATATAACACAGAAAAGAATAACATGAGCTGTAACTGAGCTATGAGATCTTGTTATTGTTCATGTGTCTGATGGCCGAGAGGAAAAAACTGTTCAGGTGGCGGGACATGTGGGTCTGGATGGACCGTAGTCTCCTGCCTGAGGGGATAGGGGAGAATAGTTTGTGTCTAGGGTGAGAAGAGTCAGCTGTGATCCGACCCACACGCCTCTTGGTCCTGGAGGAGAACAGGTCCTGGAGGGGTGGGAGTTTGCAGCCAATCACCTTCTCAGCAGCACGTACCATGCGCTGCAGTCGATGCTCGTCCCGGACTGTGGCGCCGGGGAACCACACGGTGATGGCGGAGGTGAGGATGGACTCGATGATGGCTGGGTAGAACTGCACCAGCATCTCGGTCGGCACCTTAAGTTTCTTCAGCTGCCGCAGGAAGTACATCCTCTGCTGGGCCTTCTTGATGAGGGTGCCCAAATAATGGATGGAGTCCACAATGGAGACGGGGGTGGGAGAATCAATCAGGGTGAGGGGGGATGGTAGGGCTTTGACTTTCCTAAACTCCAAGACCATCTCCACTGTTTTCTGGGCGTTCAGCTCCAGGTTGTTGAGGCTGCACCGGGACGCCAGCCGGTCCACCTCTTTCCTGTGGGCGGATTCGTCACCATCCGAGATGAGCCCGATGAGGGTAGTGTCGTCCGCAAACTTGAGCAGCTTTACGGACTGTAGTCTCCTGCCTGAGGGGAGAGGGGAGAATAGTTTGTGTCCAGGCTGAGAAGAGTCAGCAGTGATCCGACCCACACGCCTCCTGGTCCTGGAGGAAAATAGGTCCTGGAGGGGTGGGAGTTTGCAGCCAATAACCTTCTCAGCAGCACGTACCATGCGCTGCGGTCGATGCTCGTCCCGGACTGTGGCGCCGGGGAACCACACGGTGATGACGGAGGTGAGGATGGACTCGATGATGGCTGAGTAGAACTGCACCAGCATCTCGGTCGGCACCTTAAGTTTCTTCAGCTGCCGCAGGAAGTACATCCTCTGCTAGGCCTTCTTGATGAGGGTGCCCAAATAACGGATGGAGTCCACAATGGAGACGGAGGTGGGAGAATCAATCAGGGTGAGGGGGGATGGTAGGGCTTTGACTTTCCTAAAGTCCAAGACCATCTCCACTGTTTTCTGGGCGTTCAGCTCCAGGTTGTTGAGGCTGCACCGGGACGCCAGCCGGTCCACCTCTTTCCTGTGGGCGGATTCGTCACCATCCGAGATTAGCCCGATGAGGGTAGTGTCGTCCGCAAACTTGAGCAGCTTTACGGACTGTAGTCTCCTGCCTGAGGGGAGAGGGGAGAATAGTTTGTGTCCAGGGTGAGAAGAGTCAGCAGTGATCCGACCCACACGCCTCCTGGTCCTGGAAGAAAACAGGTCCTGGAGGGGTGGGAGTTTGCAGCCAATAACCTTCTCAGCAGCACGTACCATGCGCTGCAGTCGATGCTTGTGGCGCCGGGGAACCACACGGTGATGGCGTAGGTCAGGATGGACTTGAAGATGGCTGAGTAAAACTGCACCAGCATCTCGGTCGGCACTTTAAGTTTCCTCAGCTGCCGCAGGAAGTACATCCTCTGCTGGGCCTTCTTGATGAGGGAGCTGATGGTCGGCTCCCACTTGAGGTCCTGGGTGATGGTGGTGCCTAAGAAACGGATGGAGTCCACAATGGAGACGGGGTTGGGAGAGTCAATCAGGGTGAGGGGGGATGGTGGGGCTTTGACTTTCCTAAATTCCAAGATAATCTCCACTGTTTTCTTGGCGTTCAGCTCCAGGTTGTTGAGGCTGCACCGGGACGCCAGCCGGTCCATCTCTCTCCTGTAGGCGGATTCGTCGGCATCCGAGATGAGCCCGATGAGGGTAGTGTCGTCCGCAAACTTGAGCAGCTTTACGGATTGGTGACAGGAGGTGCAGCAGTTTGTATACATTGTGGATTGTTGATTATTTTGTCACTTCTTTGTGACTACCAGGATATCGTATTCTGCCAAATCATAGCTGAGCACCAGTAAGTAAGTGTGTTCAGAATATGTGACTACTTTGTTCCCTGTTAGAGAAAAATATGATATTCTTGTATCCTTTGCCTTTTTTATGACTGTTGGAGTGAATTTCCTGGGGGAGTGCCAGCTACAGGACACTATCAATCAATCAATCAATCAATCAATGTTTATTTATATAGCCCTAAATCACAAGTGTCTCAAAGGGCTGTACAAGCCACAACGACATCCTCGGTGTCGAGTGGGTCTGACATAATATTGTGAAAGTCCAACACATCAGCGAAAGTCCAGTCCATGGTGGATAATATGATAACTGTAGATGTATTTACGTTTGTTCACCATTCTGCAGGTAATTTTCCCAGATGGAACTAGCAAGGGAGATCAAAGTTCTCTTTCAATCAATCAATCAATCAATCAATGTTTATTTATATAGCCCTAAATCACAAGTGTCTCAAAGGGCTGTACAAGCCACAACGACATCCTCGGTACAGAGCCCACATACGGGCAAGGAAAAACTCACCCCAGTGGGACGTCGGTGAATGACTATGAGAAACCTTGGAGAGGACCGCATATGTGGGTAACCCCCCCCCCTCTAGGGGAGACCGAAAGCAACGGATGTCGAGTGGGTCTGACATAACATTGTGAAAGTCCAGTCCACAGTGGATCCAACACATCAGCGGGAGTCCAGTCCACAGCGGGGCCAACAGGAAACCATCCCGAGCGGAGACGGGTCAGCAGCGCAGAGATGTCCCCAACCGATGAACAGGCTAGTGGTCCACCCGGGGTCCCGGCTCTGGACAGCCAGCACTTCATCCATGGCCACCGGACCAATGCAACTCCCCCTCGCACGGGACAGGGGAGAAGAGGAGAGAAGAAAAGAAACGGCAGATCAACTGGTCTAAAAAGGGGGGGTCTATTTAAAGGCTAGATTATACAAATGAGTTTTAAGATGGGACTTAAATGCTTCTACTGAGGTAGCATCTCTAACTGTTACCGGGAGGGCATTCCAGAGTACTGGAGCCCGAATAGAAAACGCTCTAAAGCCCGCAGACTTTTTTTTGGCTCTGGGAATCACTAATAAGCCGGAGTTCTTTGAACGCAGATTTCTTGCCGGGACATATGGTACAATACAATCGGCGAGATAGGCTGGAGCTAAACCGTGTAGTATTTTATACGTGAGTAGTAAAACCTTAAAGTCGCATCTTAAGTGCACAGGAAGCCAGTGCAGGTGAGCCAGTATAGGCGTAATATGATCAAACTTTCTTGTTTTTGTCAAAAGCCTTGCAGCCGCATTTTGTACCAACTGTAATCTTTTAATGCTAGACATAGGGAGGCCCGAAAATAATACGTTACAGTAATCGAGACGAGACGTAACGAACGCATGAATAATGATCTCAGCGTCGCTAGTGGACAAGATGGAACGAATTTTAGCGATATTACGGAGATGAAAGAAGGCCGTTTTAGTAACACTCTTAATGTGTGACTCAAACGAGAGAGTTGGGTGGAAGATAATACCCAGATTCTTTACCGAGTCGCCTTGTTTAATTGTTTGGTTGTCAAATGTTAAGGTGGTATTATTAAATAGATGTCGGTGTCTAGCAGGACCGATAATCAGCATTTCCGTTTTCTTAGCGTTGAGTTGCAAAAAGTTGAGATCAAAGTTCTCTTTTGTTATTATTGTGTCAAACCCTCAGTTCTCATATGGCAACAAAAATACAGTTGGTTAGCTGACCCTCACTGTACCTTTTTGGAAACAACTGTACAGGACTTTTCATGTTGATCTTTATGTGTGTGTCCTTACCGCTGAGCGAAATTCAAGTACACTCCCTCCGGGAACCACCATACTGTCTGACTAAGGGGACTTCAGAAGGTTACGGCGCTCATTTGTCCGACACGTTTGATCAGTGCTGATGTATTTTTGGTCTTTGTACTTCAGGAAAATGTTTGATCACTGTAGGAGGAGCTGAGATGTTCAATAAGTCTTTTTAAATAGCTCTGCAATCACGAGACAAGTCAAGTTAAATCAAAAAATGCTCTGCTTCCTTCCTTACTGTGTGCTACTTCTGAGGCCTTGGTAGTGCTGCTACTATACTACTCGTACTTGCTGAGGGAATATTTTCCCTCCGTTGGACAGAATAAAAGACTAGCCTTGGTTCTGCTTGAAGAAAATGAACACAAGAAAACGTTCAGTTTTGATACCTGTCAAGACCTGTGTGGACAAAAGCACGAGAGACGGGCAGTCATTTTAGAAACCGTTACGACCTTTAGATAGCTCGGTTTATTCTCTCACAGCGTTGGTGTTTCAATTGTTTGTACTTACTCCCGTTTTGTCGAATACCGCATATTTCATACTACGAACCCCATTTCCATATGAGTTGGGAAATTGTGTTGGATGTAAATATAAACGGAATACAAAAATTTGCAAATCATTTTCAACCCATATTCAGTTGAATATGCTACAAAGACAACATATTTGATGTTCAAACTGATAAACATTTTTTTTTGTTGCAAATGATCATTAACTTTAGAATTTGATGCCAGCAACACGTGACAAAGAAGTTGGGAAAGGTGGCAATAAATACTGATAAAGTTGAGGAATGCTCATCAAACGCTTATTTGGAACATCCCACAGGTGAACAGGCTAATTGGGAACAGGTGGGTGCCATGATTGGGTACAAAAGTAGATTCCATGAAATGCTCAGTCATTCACAAACAAGGATGGGGCGAGGGTCACCACTTTGTCAACAAATGCCTGAGCAAATTGTTGAACAGTTTAAGAAAAACCTTTCTCAACCAGCTATTGCAAGGAATTCAGGGATTTCACCATCTACGATCCGGAATATCATCAAAGGGTTCAGAGAATCTGGAGAAATCACTGCACGTAAGCAGCTAAGCCTGTGACCTTCCATCCCTCAGGCTGTACTGCATCAACAAGTGACATCAGTGTGTAAAGGATATCACCACATGGGCTCAGGAAAACTTTAGAAACCCACTGTCAGTAACTACAGTTGGTCGCTACATCTGTAAGTGCAAGTTAAAACTCTCCTATGCAAGGCGAAAACCGTTTTTCAACAACACCCAGAAACACTGTCGCCTTCGCTGGGCCTGAGCTCATCGAAGATGGACTGATACAAAGTGGAAAAGTGTTCTGTGGTCTGACGAGTCCACATTTCCAAATTTTTTTTGGAAACTGTGGACGTCGTGTCCTCCGGACCAAAGAGGAAAAGAACCATCCGGATTGTTCTAGGCGCGAAGTTGAAAAGCCAGCATGTGTGATGGTATGGGGGTGTATTAGTGCCCAAGACATGGGTAACTTACACATCTGTGAAGGCACCATTAATGCTGAAAGGTACATACAGCTTTTGGAGCAACATATGTTGCCATCCAAGCAACGTTACCATGGACGCCCCTGCTTATTTCAGCAAGACAATGCCAAGCCACGTGTTACATCAACGTGGCTTCATAGTAAAAGAGTGCGGGTACTAGACTGGCCTGCCTGTAGTCCAGACCTGTCTCCCATTGAAAATGTGTGGCACCTAAAATAGCACAAGGGAGACCCCCGGACTGTTGAACAACTTAAGCTGTACATCAAGCAAGAATGGGAAAGAATTCCAGCTGAGAAGCTTCAAAAATGTGTCTCCTCAGTTCCCAAACCTTTACTGAGTGTTGTTAAAAGGAAAGGCCATGTAACACAGTGGTGAACATGCCCTTTCACAACTACTTTGGCACGTGTTGCAGCCATGAAATTCTAAGTTAATTATTATTTGCAAAACATTGAACATCAAATATGTTGTCTTCGTAGTGCATTCAATTGAGTATGGGTTGAAAAGGATTTGCAAATCATTGTATTCCGTTTATATTTACATCCCACACAATCTCCCAACTCATATGGAAACGGGGTTTGTATAAGGCACACTAAAATCCTTTCATTTTCGCGAAAATTCGTAGTGCGCTCTACAACCCGGTGTGCCTAATTTACGGATTCATTCTGGTTGTGCTTACCGACATCAATAATAAGTGTGACCAGTAGATGGCAGTCACACATAAAAGATATGTGCGGACTGCAGGTTGATGCCTGTTCAATAAATGACGCAAGCAAGCAACACAAAAACGTTGACGTTTCATTAAGAATACAGAACATTACACACGGCTCTCAAAAATTTGTCAAAATGTTATAGCACAACTTTGGTAAGCTACAAAGCCGCACGCTTGATGGATTATCGGTGCATTATGACAACCGTAGTCAGACGTACTGTGCTTCAACATATGAGTATTATTATGGTGTGTGGATAAGGACCCCAAAAAGGCAGTTTTTAGGAGACATATTATCTGGCGTTTTGTTTCACAATATTACCCAAAACCAACTTTTTTCTACCTATTTGTACCTGCTGATGTGTATTTGGGATCTGCATAAATCCGCGTAGTCCGCGCCGTAGTCAATAAGATCCTTTTTTTCTCTATCCTCTTGTTGTGGGACATTCATCCTCCGCTGTTGCCATTGTGATCTAGAGTAGCGTACTGTTCTAACTTAAAACTACCAATACAACAAAGATGGTGGGGGGCAGGGAGGGACGGGACGCTGTCAAAGGGGAGGCACGTAAATAAGTTTGCCCACAAAACGGTGCATCCTCAAGAGATGGTCCGAAAGCAGCTTGAAGATGGTCTGTAAGACATCATCTATGCAACATTTTGACCAAAAAAAACACAGTTACATGCTATGTAGACCACAAGGTAGTCTTTTAAATGTTAATATATATATATATATATATATATATATATATATATATATATATATATATATATATATATATATGTCTTAATTAGATTATCCAAAAAATAGTGCTCGATACCGTGGTAGAGCGTAATATGTATGTGTGGGAAAAAATCACAAGACTATTTCATCTCTACAAGCCTGTTTCATGAGGGGTTTTCCTCAATCCTCAGGAGATTTAAAATCTCCTGAGGATTGAGGAAAACCCCTCATGAAACAGGCCTGTAGAGATGAAATAGTCTTGTGATTTTTTCCCACACATATATATATATATATATATATATATATATATATATATATATATATATATATATATATATATATATATATATATATATATATATATATGGACCCCTCTAATGCGCCTTATAATCTGGCATGCCTTTTGTATAAAAATGCTCACCAGTGCACTTTTTAACCTGGTGGTCCAAAAAATATGGTAAATCCTGGTCACTTCTCATCATGCCTTAGGACCAAAAGCATCTGGGTGGACTCTCACGTCCTTACGGGGTGGGGGTGGGTTGTCTTCAAAAGCTCTCAGTTAAAGTGCCAGGACCTCTGCATTATGGATGCCCTTGTGTGTTATTCCATTAGCGACCACTCCGCTGAGACATTTCTACGCATAAACGACGAGACTTTAGACGCTCGGGAGTGCCAGAGCCGCGCTGGAAAATATCACAACAGCTGAAAGGGAGAAAAAGCAAATGTTGAGCGTATATTTAGAAACGCCCTAAAACCCCCCCATGTAGTAAGCTTACTTATTTTTACAGCATGCATTAGCAATCAAGAACTCTCCTCTACTAGGCACCTTGTGCACAACCTTAAGTCAAATACCAATAAACCAATAAAAGTGATGTACAAAACCCAAAAGCAGTGAAGTTGTCACGTTGTGTAAATGGTAAATAAAAGGGAATACAATGATTTGCAGCTTAAGTTGTTCAACAGTCCGGGGGTCTCCCTTGTGCTATTTTAGGCTTCATATTGCACCACACATTTTCAATGGGAGACAGGTCTGGACTACATGCAGGCCAGTCTAGTACCCGCACTCTTTTACTATGAAGCCACGTTGATGTAACACGTGGCTTGGCATTGTCTTGCTGAAATAAGCAGGGGCGTCCATGGTAACGTTGCTTGGATGGCAACATATGTTGCTCCAAAAGCTATATGTACCTTTCAGCATTAATGGTAATGTGTAAGTTACCCATGTCTTGGGCACTAATACACCCCCATACCATCACACATGCTGCCTTTTACACTTTGCGCCTATAACAATCCGGATGGTTCTTTTCCTCTTTGGTCCAGGAGGAGACAACGTCCACAGTTTCCAAAAACAATTTGAAATGTGGACTCGTCAGAACACAGAACACTTTTCCACTTTGTATCAGTCCTTCTTAGATGAGCTCAGGCCCAGCGAAGCCGACGGCGTTTCTGGGTGTTGTTGATAAATGGCTTTGCATAGTAGAGTTTTAACTTGCACTTACAGAGCAAGTTACATAACTTGGAAGATGTTGTTTTTTTGTTTTGCCTCGATCATAGTTCACTGATGACATTTGTATATGAGCGAAAACCTAACTCTAATGGGACCCAGGATAGCTCAATGGTCAACACTGTGGGCTCCTAATACAGGGGTAGTGAGTTCAAACCCCAAACATGGAATAGGTTCGGAGGGGAGAGATGAGATTTGGTTCGGAGAGGTTCGGATCGGAGAGATGCGGTTCGGAGAGGTTAGGATCGGAGAAATGCGGTTCAGAGAGTTTCGGAAAGGTTTGGTTCGGAGACATGTGGTTCGGAGAGGAGAGGAGAGGAGGCGGTTGTTTGACCTAATCCTTTTGGGGAAACCATGTCAGCGTATTAGGTCATTCACAAGCCATTTAATTACTGATTTGGTAAGTTTGTGAATTGGTGCCGTCTGCCAAAATTATGAAGCAGGGTGGGCAGTAAAAATGGCAGAAGAGAGAGTAATCAACTCAACCTGTAAGTTAACACATGTATATTATTACCCACTTGTTGTAAGTTTGCGCATTGGTGCCGTCCGCCAAAATTATGAAGCAAGGTTGAGTAGTAAAAATGGTAGACATAAGAGAGGAATCAAGCTCAACCTGTAAGTTAACACATTTATATTATCACCCCCTCTTTGTAAATTTGCTTATTGGTGCCGTCCGCCAAAATTATGAAGCAGGGTGGGTAGTAAAAATGGCAGACACAAGAGAGAGGAATCAAGCTCAACCTGTAAGTTAACACATTTACAATGAATTGTCAAATAGTCTATGATGACACCTCAGGGGATACCTGTGAGTGTGTGTGTGTGTGAGAATGAATGAGTGTGTGCGAGTGAGTGTAATTCCTGAGGTGGGTGGGACTATGAGATGGTTTTGTAAATTACACATCAACCCAACCAGGGTTCGAACCCAGCACCCTTCAACTTGAGTCAACAGTCTTAACCACTGGGCTATCCTGGGTATTGTGGAAATGGTATTTTATTTCATACACAAATGTAATTGAGAACTCCTGGCTCAGTAAAGTATGATGAGGTAGAAAAAAATACCAACAACCAGAGTGGGGTTTGAACCCAGTACCTTTCATTCCAAGTCAGCAGTCTTAACCACGAGTCTATCCTCGGTCTTGCGAAGAGTAGATTTATTTCCCTACACAAATGTTATCTACGACCCCTGGCTCTCTAAAGTATGATGAGGTAGAACAAAATACTATCAGCCAGAGTGGGGTTCGGAACCTAGTACCTTTCATTCCGAGTCAGCAGTGTTAACCCCTAGTCTATCCTGGGTTTTGTGCAGATACGATTGTGTTCCATACACACATGTAATCGAGGACTCCTACTCAGTAAAGTATGATAGAGGTTGAACAAATTACTGTCAAAATCGTGCCTCAGCAAAACCCAGGATAGCTCAATGGTTAAGACTGCTGCCTCTCACCCTGTACTACTGGGTTCAAATCCATAACTTGGAAGATGTTGTTTTTTTGTTTTGCCTCGATCATAGTTCACTGATGACATTTGTATATGAGCAAAAACCTAACTGTAATGGGACTCAGGATAGCTCAATGGTCAACACTGTGGGCTCCTAATACAGGGGTAGTGAGTTCAAACCCCATACATGGAATGGTTCGGAAAGGTTCGGTTCGGAGATATGCAGTTCGGAGAGTTTCGGTTTGGAAGGACGCGGTTTGGAAACATTCGGGGAGGTTCGGAGTAGAGAGGAGGCCGTTGTTTGACCTAATCCTTTTGGGGAAACCATGTCGGGGTATTAGGTCATTCACAAGCCATTTAATTACTGATTTGGTAAGTTTGCGAATTGGTGCCGTCTGCCAAAATTATGAAGCAGGGTGGGCAGTAAAAATGGCAGACAGAAAAGCGAGGAATCAAGATCAACCTGTAAGTTAACACATTTATATTATTACCCTCTTGTAAGTTTGCACATTGATGCAGTCCGCCAAAAATATGAAGCAAGGTTGAGTAGTAAAAATGGCAGAAGAGAGAGTAATCAACTCAACCTGTAAGTTAACACATTTATATTATTACCCCCTTGTTGTAAGTTTGCGCATTGGTGCCGTCCGCCAAAATTATGAAGCAAGGTTGAGTAATACAATTGGCAGACAGAAGAGAGGAATCAAGCTCAACCTGTAAGTTAACACATTTATATTATCACCCCCTTGTTGTAAGTTTGCGCATTGGTGCCGTCCGCCAAAATTATGAAGCGAGGTTGAGTAGTAAAAATGGCAGACAGAAGAGAGGAATCAAGCTCAACCTGTAAGTTAACACATTTGTATTATCACCCCCTTGTTTTAAATTTGCTTATTGGTCCCGTCCGCCAAAATTATGAAGCAGGGTGGGTAGTAAAAATGGCAGACACAAGAGAGAGGAATCAATCTCAACCTGTAAGTTAACACACTTATATTATTACTCCCTTGTAAGTTTATGCATTGGTGTCGTCCGCCACCACGTTATTGAGATGGGTGCCGGCTAGATGCACTGGGTGAGACAGCTCCAACAATTCATGAAAAAGCTTGAAAATAAGTTGGCATCCATCCAGCAGAGCAACATCTTCATGTTTATAAGGAAGATAAACATCAAACTGCCGGATCATTTTTGTGATTTCGGACTTGTTGGAGACTTTTGGATGACATGTGCTTCAATGCACTGACACGCCATCAAAACTGGATTGCCTGGAATCAGAAAGTATTTTGAAAGATCAACTGGATTCTAAAAGTACTTTTCCTCACTAAACAATGGCGACTAAGAAGTTAGTAGAAGAAATGGAGGAGGTGAAAAAGTCTCTGAATTTCATGTCAGAGGAACTGAGCAAAGTAGCAAAACAGCAAACGGGCCTTCTGGACTTAATTGATGAAATTAAAGGCCTACTGAAAGCCACTACTACCGACCACGCAGTCTGATAGTTTATATATCAATGATGAAATCTTAACATTGCAACACATGCCAATACGGCCGGGTTAACTTATAAAGTGCAATTTTAAAACTTACCGGGAAATATCCGGCTGAAACGTCACGGTATGATGACGTATGCGTGTGACGAAGTCAGAGTAACGGAAGTTATGGTACCCCGTAGAATCCTATACAAAAAGCTCTGTTTTTATTTCATAATTCCACAGTATTCTGGACATCTTTTGCAATTTGTTTAATGAACAATGAAGGCTGCAAAGAAGACAGTTGTAGGTGGGATCGGTGTATTAGCAGCGGACTACAGCAACACAACCAGGAGGACTTTGCCGACCTCACCTTGACTTCCTACGTCTCCGGGCCGCCAAACGCATCGGGTGAAGTCCTTCGTCCTTCTGCCGATCGCTGGAACGCAGGTGAGCACGGGTGTTGATGAGTAGATGAGAGCTGGCTGGCGTAGGTGGAGAGCTAATGTTTTTAGCATAGCTCTGTGAGGTCCCGTTGCTAAGTTGCTAAGTTAGCTTCAATGGCGTCGTTAGCACAGCATTGTTAACCTTCGCCAGCCTGGAAAGCATTAACCGTGTATTTACATGTCCACGGTTTAATAGTATTGTTGATTTTCTATCTATCCTTCCAGTCAGGGGTTTATTTTTTTGTTTCTATATGCAGTTAAAGCACGATGCTATCACGTTAGCTCGTAGCTAAAGCATTTCGCCGATGTATTGTCGTGGAGATAAAAGGCACTGAATGTCCATTTCGCGTTCTCGACTCTCATTTTCAAGAGGATATAGTATCCCAGGTGGTTTAAAATACAAATCCGTGATCCACAACAAAAAAAGGAGAGTGTGGAATCCAATGAGCCAGCTTGTACCAAAGTTACGGTCAGAGCGAAAAAAGATACGTCCATCACTGCCTCTCAAGTCGTTCACTGTAACGTTCCTCATCTACGAATCTTTCATCCTCGCTCAAATTAATGGGGTAATCATCACTTTCTTGGTCCGAATCTCTCTCGCTCCATTGTAAACAACGGGGAATTGTGAGGAATACTAGCTCCTGTGACGTCACGCTACTTCCGGTACAGGCAAGGCTTTTTTTTATCAGTGAGCAAAAGTTGCGAACTTTATCGTCGATTTTCTCTACTAAATCCTTTCAGCAAAAATATGGCAATATCGCGAAATGATCAAATATGACACATAGAATAGATCTGCTATCCCCGTTTAAATAAAAAAAAATCATTTCAGTAGGCCTTTAAGCAGCTGAAGGCAATTATCAAAGACAAAGACAAGAAGATTGAAGAACTTGAAAGAAGAGTGGACGATCTAGAGCAGTACTCGAGGATGGATGACCTGGTGATTTCTGGGCTTGAGACAAGCCACCGCTCCCATGCACGGACCACAGCAGGTGACAAGGAGGGTGAAGGTGCACCAAGAGGTGAACTGCACACACTTGAGCAGCAAGTCATCAACTTCTTCAATAACAAAGGAATTCCTGTGTGCAGTTCAAGTATAGCTGCATGCCACACCATTCCACTGAAACAAAACAACAGATCCAACATCATCATCCGTTTTGTAAGTGTGTACAACCAACTTGATGGAAGAACAAATGAGCTGCACAAAATTCAAGTCTTTTGACTATCATGATCATAAATGCTATGAGTTAGAAAATAACATTGACCCAGATATTCACTTCTATCAGGACTCTAATGTGGACTGTGAGTATTATACTGACGAACAGTTTAATTCAAATGCTCAAATGGAAGGCTTTTCTGTGATTCATTTCAACAGCAGGAGTGTTCACAGTAACTTTTCCAAAATTAAAGAGTATCTTAAACAAATACAGCAAAGGTTTACCATAATAGCAATTTCAGAGACTTGGTTGAGTGATAGTAAGGAATTACTGAATGGATTAGAGCAGGGGTGTCAAACGTACGGCCCGAGGGCCGGATCAGGCCCGCGGACAGGTTTTATCCGGCCCGCGGGATGAGTTTGCTAAGTATAAAAATGAACCTGAAATTTTTGAACGAAAGAAACAGCTGTTCTAAATGTGTCCACTAGATGGCACAATAGCAATTCTTTGTATCTTTGTAGATGATGCTACATATGTACAAAATAAACCTCATGATGTTAGTACATCAGTTGAGGAAAATGATCAAACTGCATAAATAACATCTTGTAATTGGATTTTGATATAATTGTTTTATCTTGATAGATTGAAAATGAACACCAATGAGTTGACTGATGAACATTATCACATAATTTATTCAGAAAATATAAATAACGACAAAAAAAGTATATATACTATTAACCGCAACAGGTAATTGTAAAAAAAACAAAAACTTTATGATTTGTACAATATCAGAATGTGCTTGTTCTATTTTTAAACAAATAAAACAATCTGAAGTTGTCTTTATTTTTAAGTTATCGTGCCGTGATTTTACCAGTCCGGCCCACTTGGGAGTAGATTTTTCTCCATGTGGCCCCCCATCTAAAATGAGTTTGACACCCCTGGATTAGAGGGATATGAAATGTTTTGGCAAAACAGGATGAACAAAAGGGGAGGGGGTGTGGTATAGTTTGTGATGCCCTCTCTCAAATGTAGGCTCATTGCTGACATGACAACTGCTATTGACAATCTGATGGAATGTGTAACTATTGAAATCAGTGTTGAAAGATCCAAAAACATATTAATTAGTTGTATTTATAGAACTCCAGGATCATGCATTGATCAATTTAATAAGAACATTTTTTGAGTTATATGAAAGACATAATGATAAGGTGATCTTGATTTGTGGTGACTTCAACATTGATTTGATGAAATTTAATGATCACATGAAAACCACTGATTTTGTTAATCTTATGTTTAGCTTGAGTTTCTTTCCACTAATTATAAAACCTAGCAGAATAACAAAGGACAGCTTAACACTGATTGACAATATTTTTATAAATGTATTTGATGGAAATAGAAAAAGTGGTGTCATGTCTGTTCATGTTTTTGTTTTGGCCATGTATTTGTTTTTTGGACTCTTTTTAGTTCCTGGTTGCACTTCCTTGTTTGGTTTGGTTTCCATGGTCACCCATTAGTTTTCACCTGTCTTGTCACGCACCTGTTTCACGTTTCGAGTCACGCACCTGTTTTCACTGATCACGTCACTATTTAAATCTGTCTGTTTCTGTTGTTCGTCCTGTTCATAGTTTTTGTGCCCACGTGCATGTCTTGTGTTTCTTAGTCAAGTTTGTATTTCCGCCTTTGTGCGCGCCATTGGTTTGCTTCCTTTTTTTTAGTTTATTAGTGTTAAGAATAAATCATGTATTCAAACTCACGTCTGGCTCGCGCCAATTTCCCGTTGCCTTCCGGAGGAACAAAACCCAAGAACCCAGTCATGACAGTAGGACGCCAGCAGAAGAGTTTCTCCGCAAGAAAATTGGACAATTTTGACGAGGCAGCGTGGGAGGTCCTCCGCGCGATGGAGGAAGAGACGCTGCGTTATTCCTCCGGGAAGCGCAGAGACCTGATCTGGTGCCATTGAGCTCCAGTTGGTCTGAGGACGGCGCTGCGTCACCGCAGTCCCGGAAGCGCCGCTCCAGACCAAGGACATCAGGGAAGGCGAGTGGACAGCACGCGGCGCTGCCGCAGGCTCCTCCCACTCCGGGCGGAAGCAGGTTGCTGCCAGCTCCGCAGCTCCAAAATGACATCACAGACCAGGATTTTTTTTTTCTGAACTCTTTTTCTTTTGATCACCCGCCCCCAGCAAAAGACTCTAAGCCAAAGATAGAGCATTATCAGGACATGTTTTTACAAATTAGAGCATATCGGTCACAGTCACTCAGTTTTCATGCCCCGCCCCCCAGGACTCAAGCCACGCCCAAGTCACACAATTATTTTTTTTTCACCCACTCAATCCCAGGAAGAAGAAATACTTTTTGGACAGTTTGGAGGGGAAGATTCTGCCCCCCTCCTGACCTCCCTCCACCCACCCCAAAAGACGGTTCCAGACCGCAGGGAGCGCGTCTGGGATCCGCTCCTTGAGGGGGGGGGGGCTAGGGCTGGGGACTGTTCAGGTGGGGTCGTTCTTCGGTCTGCCAAGCCACAGCCTCCAGCTCGGCCACCACCACCTGAATTTCGTCACGCCAAGCCACAGCCGCCAGCACGGCCGCCACCACCAGTCTTTCGACCTGCCAAGCCACAGCCTCCAGCTAGGCCACCTCCACCTGCTCCACGCCCTGCTCCAAGGCTATCAACATGCCTAGCAGCTCCACCATGCCCAGCTTCACGCCAAGCGCCACCAGTCGCAGCTTCACGACAAGCGCCACCAGTCGCAGCTTCACGACAAGCGCCACCAGTCGCAGCTTCACGCCAAGCGCCACCATTCGCAGCTTCACGCCAAGCGCCGCCAGTCGCAGCTTCACGCCAAGCGCCGCCAGTCGCAGCTTCACGCCAAGCGCCGCCAGTCGCAGCTTCACGACGCCAAGCGCCGCCAGTCGCAGCTTCACGACGCCAAGCGCGGCCAGTCGCAGCTTCACGACGCCAAGCGCCGCCAGTCGCAGCTCCACGACGCCAAGCGCCGCCAGTCGCAGCTCCACGACGCCAAGCGCCGCCAGTCGCAGCTCCACGACGGCAAGCGCCGCCAGTCGCAGCTCCACGACGCCAAGCGCCGCCAGTCGCAGCTCCACGACGCCAAGCGCCGCCAGTCGCAGCTCCACGACGCGACCCCTCAAGCCAAGACCAAGATCCCCCAAGTCCAAGCCAAGACCAAGATCCCCCAAGTCCAAGCCAAGACCAAGATTCCCCAAGTCCAAGCCAAGACCAAGATCCCCCAAGTCCAAGCCAAGACCAAGACCCCCCACGCCAAGACCAAGTCCAAGACCAACCATGCCAAGACCAAGACCAAGTCCAAGACCACCCTCGCCAAGACCAGGACCAAGACCCTCGCCAAGATCAAGACCCAGACCCTCGCCAAGACCCTCGCCAATACCCTCCATGCAGCCAAGACCCTCCAAGCGGCTAAGACCAAGCTCCGCCGCCCGAAGTGCCACGCCAAGCTTCGCCGCCTGCTTCGTCTGCTGCACCCGCACCTGCGTCATCTGCGGCTTCAACGCCTGCAATGATGACGACGCGCCTGCCTCCTCGCCTGCCACGGTTGTGGCCACTACCTGGTCATCCGCCACGCCAAGTGCGCCCACCTCTTCGTCGGCCACGCATGTGGCCCTTCCCGGGTCGCCCACCTCGCCTGTGGTGGCGGCGTTCCACTCGCCGCCGCCACATGACTATGCCTCGGTGGATTCGGGGCCACTTGGCCTGGCGACCCATCGCCATGTCCCCCTCCCGCCCTCCCATGACTCTTGATCTTGTTTTGTGTTTTGTTTTTTGGACATCTGGGATCTGTCCGTAAGGGGGGGGGGTTTCTCATGCCAAGTAAGTTTTGTTTATTAAGACCACAGTTAGTGTTTTTGTTTCTTTGTTCATAGTTTTTGTGCCCACGTGCATGTCTTTTGTTTCTTAGTCAAGTTTGTATTTCCGCCTTTGTGCGCGCCATTGGTTTGCTTCCTTTTTTTTAGTTTATTAGTGTTAAGAATAAATCATGTATTCAAACTCACGTCTGGCTCGCGCCGATTTTCCGTTGCCTTCCGGAGGAACAAAACCCAAGAACCCAGTCATGACAAGTGGACTCTTAGTGACTGATGTAAGTGATCACTTGCCTGTCTTTACAGTGATGCAAATGAACAAGGAGACAAACTTACAAACAAAAAGACAAATAAATAGCTTTGTTAGAATAAAATCACCAGAAGCATTTAAGCCATTCAAGGCTGATCTTTTAAATCAGGATTGGCAAAATGTTTTTGTGGAGGATACTAATGAAGCATACGATACATTCCTGGATATATTTCTGACACTTTATGACCGTCATTGTCAATTGAGAGAATATAAGCAAAATATTAAAAAGAGGGAGAAACCATGGATAACAGGGGATTTAGTAAAAGCCTGTAAAAAAAAAAAAGGCTTTACAAGGAATTTATTAAGCATCGAACAACAGAAAATGAGGACAAATATAAAAAGTACAAAAACATATTGAGATGTATCATGAGGCTGCAACAAAAAAACTATTATGAAATTGCTGCATAAACATAAAAATAATATCATTGAAACCTGGAATGTGCTTAATACTATGATTAAAAAATCTAGCAAAAAGGATTTTACAGCTTATCTGGTAAAAGATGACAACTCAATTATTGAAAAGATAGAAGAAATAGCTAAGGAATTCAATACGTTTTTTGTGAATGTTGGCCCAAATTTGGCGAAATATATTAATTTTAATATGAATGATGAGAAAAAGTTAAAGCGTGTATCTGACATTAAAAATTCAATGTTTCTTGGCGGAGTTTTTGAAAGTGATGTGTTAGAAGTGGTCAGAAAGTTTAAAAACAAAAAATCTGTCGATGGTAACAACGTGGATATGTCACTTGTTAAAGAAGTGGTGGATTGTGTCCTGAAGCCGTTTACTTATATATGGAATACATCTTTATCAACTGGAACTTTTCCTGACAAAATGAAAATTGCTAAAGTTATTCCGATTTATAAAAATGGTGATAAACACATGGTCTCAAATTATAGACCTGTGTCTCTACTACCTCAATTTGCAAACATTCTTGAGAAATTATTTGTAAATAGACTTGATAAGTTGATTGACAAACATGAGCTACTGAATGATCAGCAGTATGGGTTCAAGAGTAATCGATCTACATCCCTAGCAGTGATGGACTTTGTAGAAAATGTAGCTACAGCAACAGAAAAGAAGCAACACACCGTTGGAATATTTATTGACTTATGTAAAGCTTTTGACACAATCGATCATTCCTTACTTCTGCAAAAGTTGTAAAACTATGGCATAAGAGGTGTTTCACAACATCAATCAATCAATCAATGTTTATTTATATAGCCCTAAATCACAAGTGTCTCAAAGGGCTGTACAAGCCACAACGACATCCTCGGTACAGAGCCCACATACGGGCAAGGAAAAACTCACCCCAGTGGGACGTCGGTGAATGACTATGAGAAACCTTGGAGAGGACCGCATATGTGGGTAACCCCCCCCCCCCCTCTAGGGGAGACCGAAAGCAACGGATGTCGAGTGGGTCTGACATAATATTGTGAAAGTCCAGTCCACAGTGGATCCAACACATCAGCGGGAGTCCAGTCCACAGCGGGGCCAACAGGAAACCATCCCGAGCGGAGACGGGTCAGCAGCGCAGAGATGTCCCCAACCGATGCACAGGCTAGTGGTCCACCCGGGGTCCCGGCTCTGGACAGCCAGCACTTCATCCATGGCCACCGGACCTATGCAACTCCCCCTCGCAAGGGACAGGGGAGAAGAGGAGAGAAGAAAAGAAACGGCAGATCAACTGGTCTAAAAAAGGGGGGGTCTATTTAAAGGCTAGATTATACAAATTAGTTTTAAGATGGTTTTAACAGTGGTTAAGTAGTTATTTAAGCAATAGATCTCAATATGTGGAAATTAATAAGACTAATATACGTTCTATGGAGATTGTGTATGAGGCCTCTATGAGCGACCATATTCCATTCATATTAGATATTAAGTTGGACAGTCTCCCTGAGTTGACCCAGGAAGTTAATAGCCTGAGGGCCAAACTAGACTGGACTAAACTCACAGATGAGGAAATGCTGTTTTATTACAGGAGAACTGATGCTCTTTTAAATAATATGTCTCTTCCACTTGATGCAATTTTTTTGTACTAATCTTAACTGTAATGATATTAATCATAGAAAATCCCTTTGTCAAAATCCTGTGTGAAGCTAGCAGTTCTTACGTTACATGCACAAACAGGAAATCCAGTGGGAAGCCAGGCTGGAATAAACATGTTCGAGTGCATTACACTGCGGCTAAGGAGGCTTTCAGTGAATGGGTTCTGGCTGGCAGACCAAGACTAGGTCCAATACTAGATCGTAAGAAGCTAACACATTCTAGGTACAAATTTGTCATTCGAAATGAACACACTATGAGAGCTGACTCATTGGCTGAGAAACTCCTTAACTGCAATATCAGTGGATTCTGGAAAGAGGTGAAAACATTGAATCAAAGCAGTATGCCTCTGCCATGCACAATTGAGGGTGTAGCTGGAGCTGATAACATAGCTGAGAATTGGAGGCAGCACTATTCTGCATTTTTTAATTGCGTTAAAAGTGAGCCCTTTGTTATAGGCAGCATCCACAACAGTGAGGCTGTTGGAGTCACTGTAAGTGAGATGCTGCGGGCAATATCCCAACTAGCTGATAATAAAGCCAGTGGCCCTGATCATATAACTGCGGAACACCTGAAACATGCAAACCCCAGAGTAGCGGTCCTGCTTTCCATCTGTTTTACAGGCCTGATGTCACACGGGCTGCTGCCTGACTCCATGATGGCTGTCACTCTGGTGCCGGTCATCAAGGACAAGGCAGGTAAGGTGGTAAGCATGGAGAATTACAGGCCTATTGCACTTGCAAGCATACTTTCTAAAGTTATAGAGAGAATTTTATTAGACCGTTTAAGCGTTTTTCTTACCACTGCTGACAATCAGTTTGGTTTTAAAACTAAGCATGGTACTGACCTTTGTATCTATGCATTGAAAGAAGTGATTGATATGTATAAAGGTACGAACTCCTCAATTTTAGTTGGCTATATTGACGCATCGAAAGCCTTTGATAGAGTCAACCATCAGAAACTGTTTTTAACACTAGAAGTCCCAGCATTTTTCTGTCTACCTAGAAGACCCAGAGAGGGGTCATTTGGCCCGACGCTTTTCCCGAATACACTAATCACTCATTTTGTTATGGTAATGAGGCTGTTAGGGGCAGTTTGTCTAGGTAGACAGAAAAATTATACATGTGGGAAATGCCGAAAGGAGCAATGGCAGTGCCAGGATTGTGAGTGACTGCTCAAATGTATGTCAGTCACGTTTACATGGACATGGTTTTTCATTCTTTGTAAATATGCTTTTTTCTTTGTAAATTTTTTTTTTTAAACTATTTTTGGCACACAAAAATAACAATTGCTTCTGCAACAACCCTCCACACCAAAACTGGGAAAACAGTTGCTTTTTCATTCTTTGTAAATATGTTTTGTTTTGTATTTTTTTTAACAATAAATGTCAGAGTGTTGATCCCTTCATTCTGTTGATCCTTGCAAAAACACACACAACCTACCTCAGAACTAAAGCGTGAGCTGTAAGGTCCCCTCCCCCACACAGGCTCAAGTGGCCCCCTGCCGTGTGCCACTAACAGCCACATTTTCATAACAAAAGGAGTGTCCACAGGGGGGACTAGGGGTCAAAT
Source organism: Entelurus aequoreus (assembly GCF_033978785.1). NCBI lineage: Eukaryota > Metazoa > Chordata > Actinopteri > Syngnathiformes > Syngnathidae > Entelurus > Entelurus aequoreus. The sequence continues at coordinate 10,322,724 of NC_084758.1, forward strand.
GACCCTCTTGTGTGTTTTCTAGGTAAAAATGTCAATTGACCCTTCTCTGGGACTTCGCGTGTTAAAACTGAAAGAGAGGGGCGTGCCTGATAGTATCATCAGAATTCTGTCATATTGGTATGCTAATCAGAGCATGCAGATCAGATGGGGCGGTAAATGCTCAGCAACATTTAAGGTTGGGAATTCTCTCCCCTGCCCTTTTCAATCTGTATATGAATGACCTATCTGTACAGCTCAATACATGTAGAACCGGATGTGTACTTGGTAATACTGTGGTCAATCATTTGATGTATGCGGATGATTTAGCTGTCCTGTCTCCTAGCAGTGCTGGCTTCCAACAGCTGCTGAATATATGTACAGATTATGATGTGAAATATAATGCCAAAAAGAGTGTCATCATGATATGTAGAACAAGAGAGGACAAGGACCTCTCTTTTCCTTCATTCTATCTGTCAGGACAGGTGCTGAGTGTGTGTGATAAAACTAAGTATCTGGGGCACATCATTACTGATCTATTGGGTGATGATGATGACCTATACAGACAGCGGCGTATGCTGTATGCCCAAGCCAACATACTGAGAAATAAATTGTATTATTGTACATATGATGTAAAGATAAACTTATTCAGAGCCTATTGCACTCCCCTGTATACTGCCCCCCTGTGGGTAAAGTATATGCAGAAAAGCATACAGAAACTGCAGGTTGCTTATAATGACTGTATGAGGCTTCTCCTGGGAATTCCAAGAAGATCCAGTGCAAGCCAGATGTTTGTTAGTGTTGGGGTGCTCACTTTTTCAGCGTTGCTACGCAACATTATGTATAAGTTTATGTATAGGGTATCTGAGTCTGAAAATGACATAATCTCTGTGTTAACGAACTCTGGCCGCAGTTCTGTTAAGTACTCATCTGGACTGTGGAATCATTGGCACACATGTTTGTATGTCAGAAACTGACATTTGGGTTTTATGTTTTTATTATTTTGATGTTTTATTGTTTTGTTTTTAATGTATGTTTTATTGTTTAGTTTTTTAATGTATTGTATTCTGTTTTTATATGTTTAAATGGATCTTAAGGTCTGCAATAAAGATTGATGATGATGATGATGATGATAAATCACAGCCAAGAAGAGTAACTTGTGGGGTTCCACAAGGCTCGGTATTGGGACCTAAGTTATTTATACTATATTTAAATGATATTTGTTCAGTGTCTAAAAAATTGAAATGTATTATGTTTGCAGATGATACAAATGTATATTGTTCAGGAGAAGACTTGAATTGATCGATTGATTGATTGAGACTTTTATTAGTAGGTTGCACAGTGAAGTACATATTCCGTACAATTGACCACTAAATGGTAACACCCGAATACGTTTTTCAACTTGTTTAAGTCGGGGTCCACTTAAATTGATTCATGATACAGATATATACTATCATATATACTATCATCATAATACAGTCATCACACAAGATAATCACATTGAATTATTTACATTATTTACAATCAGGGGTGTGGAGGGGGGAGGAAGGTAGGATATGGACATCAAGTAGTGGACATAGAGAGAGAGAGAGAGAGAGAGAGAGAGAGAGAGACAGAGAGACAGAGAGAGAGATCAGAAGGCATAAGAAAAAGTATCTGCATTTGATTGTTTACATTTGATTATTAGCAATCCGGGGAGGGTGTTAGTTTAGGGTTGTAGCTGCCTGGAGGTGAACTTTTATTGCGGTTTTGAAGGAGGATAGAGATGCCCTTTCTTTTATACCTGTTGGGAGCGCATTCCACATTGATGTGGCATAGAAAGAGAATGAGTTAAGACCTTTGTTAGTTCGGAATCTGGGTTTAACGTGGTTAGTGGAGCACCCCCTGGTGTTGTGGTTATGGCGGTCATTTACGTTAAGGAAGTAGTTTGACATGTACTTTGGTATCAGGGAGGTGTAGCGGATTTTATAGACTAGGAAGTGTTGAGGATAATAGAGGTTGAGTTGATTCAGCTAAAAAAATGGTTTGATATTAAAAAGTTATCATTAAATGATAAGAAAACTAAGTTTATGGTGTTTAGTGTTGCAAGGACAAATTGTGAAGCAAAATTAAAATGAAATCAAGTGGAAATTGATAGAGTATATCAAACTAAATTCTTGGGAATAATAATTGATCATAAATTATGTTGGAAAGCGCATATTGAATATATAAAGGGAAAAATATCCAAATCCATTGCTATTCTTTATAAAGTAAGACACATGCTGAATAAGAAATGTCTGCATATGTTATATTATTCTTTTATTTTTCCATATTTAACATATTGTGTTGAAGTTTGGGGACATTTTTATAAAACAAACATAGACCCAATAATTAAACTTCAAAAAAGGGTCATTAGAATAATACACAAAGCGTGCTACTATGATCATACCAATCCATTATTTATACGTTCTAATGTGTTAAAATGTTCAGATATTGTGTTTTTAAAAACAATGGAAATGATGTTTGGCGTAAAGAACAACAGCCTTCCAGCTTGTATTCTCAGGTTATTTCAATTAAGAGGAGAAAACTATAATTTACGGGGGATATTGAAGGAATATAAAATACAAATGTATTTCAGTTTTAGGAGTTAAATGGTGGAACAAGCTCAGTGATGAGTTGAAGACATGTACTTCTTTGTTAAGGTTTAGGTGAAATAATTGAAAATTATAAAATATAGCAACGATTACTTTCATCCCATTGATTTTTTTTTCTTCGTTTTAACGTTGATGTTCCAGGTAATCTTATTTTCAGTGAAGGTATAGGATAGGCAAATATAAGCCTTGGCTTCAGCATATTCCTTTTTCGGTCATGCTTTTTCTTTTCTTTTCCTTTTGTGTGTAAATGTGTATGATTGTTATGTATGTATAATTTGTACTCTGAAACTGGTCACACAAAATGGTTAATGGTTGATGGTTGATTTTATGACCGAAATAAACTTATTTCATTCATTCATTCATTCAAGGTTGAGTAATAAAATTGGCAGACAGAAGAGAGGAATCAAGCTCAACCTGTAAGTTAACACATTTATATTATCACCCCCTTGTTGTAAGTTTGCGCATTGGTGCCGTCCGCCAAAATTATGAAGCAAGGTTGAGTAGTAAAAATGGCAGACAGAAGAGAGGAATCAAGCTCAACCTGTAAGTTAACACATTTGTAATATCACCCCCTTGTTGTAAATTTGCTTATTGGTGCCGTCCACCAAAATTATGAAGCAGGGTGGGTAGTAAAAATGGCAGACACAAGAAAGAGGAAACAAATCAAATCAAATCAAATCAACTTTATTTATAAAGCACATTTAAAATGTACCACAGGGCTGTACAATGGGCAGGTTAAAAGATAATACGAGAACCGAGCAAACACCACACAACACAAACAGAAAACGATAAAAGCTCAACCTGTAAGTTAACACACTTATATTATTACTTCCCTTGTAAGTTTGCGCATTGGTGCCGTCCGCCAAAAATATGAAGCAGAAATTTTTTTACAATAAATTGTCAAATAGTCAATGATGAAACCTCAGGGGTTACCTGCGAGTGTGTGTGTGTGTGTGTGTGTGTGTGTGTGTGTGTGTGTGTGTGTGTTTGTGTGCGTGTGAGAATAAATGAGTGTGTGCGAGTGAGTGTAATTCCTGAGGTAAGTGGGACTAAGAGTACAAAGTTAATAAAAAAGAGCGTTGACCAATGACCTCTCCTGGGTACAATTAAAATAAAATAGGTTAATTGTAATTGGATAAAAAAAAAAAAGTTTATTAAATAATTATTTTAACATTACATGGGAGAGGTGACCCAATAAAATACATGTCACCTTCAGATGGTTTTGTAAATTACACATCAACCCATCCAGGATTCGGACCCAGCACCCATCAACATGAGTCGACAGTCTTAACCACTGGGCTATCCTGGGTATGGTGGAGACGGTATTTTATTTCATACACAAATGTAATTGAGGACTCCTGGCTCAGTAAAGTATGATGAGGTAGAACAAAATACCAACAACCAGAGTGGGGTTTGAACCCAGTACCTTTCATTCCAAGTCAGCAATCTGTAGTTACTGACAGTGGTTTTCTGAAGTGTTCCTGAGCCCATGTGGTGATATCCTTTGCACACTGATGTCGGTTTTTGATGCAGTACCGCCTGAGGGATCAAAGGTCATGGGCATTCAATGTTACGTGCAGTGATCTCTCCAGATTCTCTGAACCTTTTGATGATATTACAGACCTTAGTTGTTGAAATCCCTAAATTCTTTGCAATAGCTCATTGAGAAATGTTGTTCTTAAACTGTTCGACAATTAGGAAATGGATGGATGGATGGATGGACTGTCGCAGTCATCCTCATATTCGTTTTCTCATCCAACGATTGGTTGATCTTCTAATGGCAGCTAGTAGATAGTAGCTTTCAGCTAAAAGATACCTTTTTGAGGAGATTCACAAGAGGTTTACTCTGGTGGTAGACAGCTTCCTCTGGGGCTTGCCTTCCATACCAGAAGCCTGAGACGGTGCAGAACATTTGGACAACAAAGAAAAACAGCGGAACAAAAACTTTAATTTTGCCATGCAGTCTGCTAAAAATGATGAAAAGCGCCACTCCACATATCAACTGATGCTGTGGTCAAAGTTGGAATTGCCACAAAATAAATTTCAACATATTAAACACTTTAGTGCCATCTGGCAGCTAAAGTGGATAGTGCACCCCCCTAATCTATCACGTTTCATGTGTCAGGTAAACTGTGACAAATGTGGCCGTATGAACCCCCTTCATACTGCACATGTATTATACCTGATCTGATACTCCTACATGTATTATACCTGATCTGATACTGGTACATGTATAAAACTGTACATGTGGATGACCACGGATGAGTGATGTCACATCCGGAAAAGTCTGTTGCCGATCACTGCTGCGAAAAAGCTAAGTACCATCTTTCTATCTGTGTGCTGCTAATTGTTTTACAACTTTCTTTATTCCCTCTCAAACATATTTAGTAGTCTTCCTAAACTTACGAATCACCCACTCTCTGTCTCACCGCCTCTCTCTCAGCTAGCTAGCTGCAAAGCTAACGAAGCTAAGCTAGTCGCGGTCCAAAGTAACTACGCTCTGAAGGCGTCTGCTCCTTCACGCTGCTGCTACTACTCTGAAGACAGCAAGAACTTGACTCGGTAAAAGAAACAATGTATAGTTCCCTGCTCTTCGTGCACCGTTCTCATGGATAGGTTGGCCCTACTAGAGGACCGTGTCCACCAGTTCGAGAAGACTAATTTCAAAACTTTAGACGAGGTGGACAGTAGACCAGTTTGTTGCAGCCCTAAGCGGCCTACAAGCCGCTTAGGGCTAGTGAACCGGTTGAGACGCTTGACGAGATTAAGCAATTTAGCTAGTCCAACACCCCAGTCTAACGGACACCCCACCTTAGTCATAGAGGACTCCATCAGGGCCAGAGCACAAGACATTGAAGTTAGTTTTAGGGAGTTGACTCGCAACAGGCCTAGTAAACACGTACAACGGGCTAATCGCACCACTAGCTACGCGAACATAGTTGTAGACGTTGGCTCCAATGACACTAGGATGAGACAGTCAGAGATTACAAAGAGGAACATAGCTCGGATTTGTAATCTTGCTAGAAAGATGTTTCGGCATTGAATAGTATTCTCTGGTCCCGTGCCTGCCAGAGGCAATGATGAGAGGTATAGCAGATTAGTCTCGCTTAACACGTGGCTTGCTAGTTTTTGTTGAGAACAGGGACTAACGTTTATTGATAATTGGCCTTCTTTCTGGGGCAAACCGGGCCTGCTCAAGAGGGACGGCCTTCACCCTAACCAAGAAGGTTCCATCACTAATTCTAGAAACATAGATTACGGGTTGAGTCACACTTGACTAACTACACTCAAGCAAGCTCATACACAGGCAATGACAGTGTCTGTTAGTCCGGGCGAGGAGTCAGTTAGGCTAGAACTAACAGATGTCAGGCTGGAAAATTCCTGCACTTTTTTAGAATAATACACAACTCACATAATGTTTTTTTTCTGTAATGACTGTGCAGCACCAAGCAAATATTCTCAAAATCCCCATCATATCAATTTCTAGAGGTGATTAAAATTATTTGAGGCGCACTGCACAAACTAAACGTAATGTTATTAATATCAGTACTAAGGATAACATTAACAAAATGCCACAAAACAGCCCACCAGCTATAATATGGGCTTTTTAAACATCAGATCATTGTTTCCCAAAATGTTATCAGTTAATGAGGTCATTAGAGACAACAATCTTAACGTCATTGGTCTCAGCGAAACCTGGCTAAAACCAGATTATTTTTTTCTGCTTAACGAGACATCTCCTCCTAATTATACGAGTGCACATAATACCCGTCCCCTTAAAAAAGGTTGAGGGGTTGCACTAATATCCAATGAAAACCTTAACCTTAGCCCTAATCTACATGATAAATATAAATCCTTTGAAGTGCTTACTATGAGGTCTGTCAAATCGCTACCTCTCTATCTGCCTCTTATCTATCGCCCCCTGGGTCCTATTCGGACTTTATCAGTGAGTTTTCAGAGTTTGTCACTGATCTAGTGACGCATGCAGATAATATAATTATTATTTGGGATTTTAATATCCATATAAATACCCCATCAGACCCTCCGTGCGTGGCGCTCCGGACTATAATTGATAGCTGTGGTCTTACAGAAACAATAGATTAACCCACACATCGCAATGGTAATACCTAGTCCTTATCCAGGGTGTCACCACCTCCATTGTTAAAGTACTCCCGTCACTTAAGTAATGTCCAACCAGTACCTTATACAATTTGAAGTTCTGGCTCATTGTCAACAAGCTACTAATAACCACTGCCTTAACAGCGGCAACATTGATGCTGTCACAACAACGACCATTGCTGGCCTACTGCCTTCAGTAATGGCACAAGGGCAAATCACCCTACGGCAGGGGTCGGGAAATATTTTGGCTCAAAGGCCACATTGGCTTTTAAAATTTAACACGCGGGCCGGGCGAGCACATGATGCATATCAATGCATATCATATCTGTTGGAACTAAGAGTAGACTTCTCAAAGACGGTCTATTTAATTATATTACAACTATTTCCAACAACATTATATCAGAACTTTAAAGAAACATACACATGTTATTATGGTTAATACTTACATTATCTTTTAGTGAGAGCAGTGTTGTTGATCACCCTTGTGGAGAGGGGCGTGGTTCACGCGTTCCCTGCGAGCCGGGTGTGTGCAGGGGCCGGCCATGAAGCAGCAGACAGGTGAGTGGATATCTCAGCTGGAACGAGTTATCTAATCACCTGTTCCTTTATTAGCAGCGGCGGAGACCATGAGGCAGCAGGTGAGCTGGAGAGCAAGGGAGCGACGCCGCCTGAGACAAATCTGAAAAGCCAAAAAAGAGACTTTGTAAAATAAATTAAAACCATTGTAAACGCTGCATTCGAGTGTTGTGCCTTTTCCTGCGGTCCCAGAATAACCAGAGTCAAGAGACCTCTTCACAGTGGCGCCCAACAAAACGGACCACGAAAAAGATGTCGGTACCAACCCCTCTGGAGGCGCTGGGCCAAGTTCTGGCTGAGGTATCAACGGCGAGCCGGCAGCAGACACAAGTGCTGCGAGTATTGATGGACAGAGCAGAGGCAGCGGGAGGGATGTCCTCCATGAAGCGCATGGTGGAGGGGGAGGACCCCCAGACATTCCTCGATGTCTTCGAGGCCAAGGCGACGTCGTGCAGGTGGCCAGAGGAGGAATGGGGCGCGAAGCTGCTGCCGCTCCTGGTGGGGGAGGCGCAGCGGGCGGCGTTGAGTCTCCCGGCGACCGCCCGCATGCAGTATGCCAACTTGCACCACGCCATACTGGACCGGGTCGGCAGCAGCCCCGAAGACCATCGCCGAAAGTTACGCGCCATGAAGTTGGGGCCAGAGGACCGGCCCTTTGTCTTGGCGTATCAGCTGAGGGACGCAGCAACCCGGTGGCTCCAGCCCAACGGGCTCACACTGCAGCCGACCTCTTTGCCCCCTCATATGAGTGTTGAGCCCATGTGAGGGGGGACCCACGTTACCTCTTCGGACTGTGCCCCTATCAGAGGGCATATAAGCCCATGGACAATATAGCTCCTAGGATCATTTCGACACGCAAACCCATCTACCACTATAAGGTGGCAGCTTAGGAGAGGAGTCTACATGACATGACACAGTATACTACATCATTGGTACATGTATTACCTCACATGATACAGTATAATACATCACTGTGTATGTAGGAGCTCTGGCCCCAAGTGGAGGAGTTCAAGTACCTCAGAGTCTTGTTCACGAGTGAGGGACGAGTGAATCGTGAGATCAACAGGCGGATCGGTGCAGCGTCTTCAGTATTGTGGACGCTGTATCGAACTGTTGTGGTGAAGAAGGAGCTGAGCCGGAAGGCAAAGCTCTCAATTTACCGGTCGATCTACGTTTCCATCCTCACCTATGGTCATGAGCTTTGGGTTATGACCGAAAGGACAAGATCACGGGTACAAGCGGCCAAAATGAGTGTCCTCCGCCGGGTGGCGGGTCTCTCCCTTAGAGATAGGGTGAGAAGCAAAGTAAAGCCGCTGCTCCTACACATCGAGAGGAGCCAGATAAGGTGGTTCGGACATCTGGTCAGGATGCCACCCGATTGCTTTCCTAGGGAGGTGTTTAGGGCACGTCCGACCGGCAGAGGGCCACGGGGAACATCCAGGACACGTTGGGAAGACTATGTCTTCCGGCTGGCCTGGGAATGCCTCAGGATCCCCCTGGAGGAGCTGGATGAAGTGGCTGGGGAGAGGAAAGTCTGGGCTTTTCTGCTTAGGTTGCTGCCCCTGCGACCCGACTTTAGATAAGCGGAAGAAAATGGATGGATGGATGGATGGTACATGTATTATACCTGATATGATACAGTATAATATATCATTGTCACATGTATTATGCCTGACATGATACAGTATGATACATCATTGTCACATGTATTATACCTGATATGATACAGTATAATACATCGTTGTCACATGTATTATACCTGATCTGACAGCACAGCCTGGACGTGTTCTTAATACTTTAACACTAAATGGAAATACCAAAGTGGCCGCACATCACATCTGTGTGAGCCCGCTTCTGCTCAAGCTCCTGGTACATCATGTCACCATCCATTACAGTCACACACACACACACACACACACACGCTTCACCTGTTAGTTGTCCGCACGTTAAAAAGCACACAATTGCACAAATGCCATTTCAAGTTTGCATAAGAAAACATTTCCTTTAATTAGCATGCAGCACGTTAATGGAAAATGTGCTAAATTGGCGTGCGCGGCTTGTTTATAAGCAGAGATGCCTCCGCGTAATCTTCCAGAGTCGTGTGGAGAATGTCAAGGGAACGCACACCCCCCGCCTCCTCCCCCTCGCCGTCCACCCGTTGCGTTTGTCCTCCATGAATCACACTGACGACTTCATTTTGTCGCACACTTGCTGATAATGTCAGTAGTTGGAGATCATTTATTTTCCATTAGCATTTCTTGCTTGGTTGCCCCCTTGTGGCGAGTACAAGACATTTGGTACGGTGCAGTGGTGTATTGGGTTCCCAAACACTATTGAAAATCCGGCAATCAATTTGGAGAATTTGCTCCATTTTTCAAACTGCACTAGCTTGATGCTAATTGTAATTGAAAATCCCATATACAGGCTACTGATTAGCATGAGCAAGTTCAAATTGGCACGTTTTAATCAAACAGCTGATTCTCATCCCAGTCGTTTCACAGCACCTCCAAGTCCGAGTCCGTGGTTCTCGCCCGGAAAAAGGTGGAGTGCCATCTCCGGGTTGCGGAGGAGACCCTGCCCCAAGTGGAGGAGTTCAAGTACCTCGGAGTCTTGTTCACGAGTGAGGGAAGAGTGAATCGTGAGATCGACAGGCGGATCGGTGCGGCGTCTTCAGTAATGCGGACGCTGTATCGATCCGTTGTGGTGAAGAAGGAGCTGAGCCGGAAGGCAAAGCTCTCAATTTACCGGTCGATCTACGTTCCCATCCTCACCTATGGTCATGAGCTTTGGGTTATGACCGAAAGGACAAGATCACGGGTACAAGCGGCCGAAATGAGTTTCCTCCGCCAGGTGGCGGGTCTCTCCCTTAGAGATAGGGTGAGAAGCTCTGTCATCCGGGGTGAGCTCCAAGTAAAGCCGCTGCTCCTCCACATCGAGAGGAGCCAGATGAGGTGGTTCGGGCATCTGGTCAGGATGCCACCCGAACGCCTCCCTAGGGAGGTGTTTAGGGCATGTCCGACCGGTAGGAGGCCACGGGGAAGACCCAGGACACGTCGGGAAGACTATGTCTCCCGGCTGGCCTGGGAACGCCTCGGGATCCCCCGGGAGGAGCTGGACGAAGTGGCTGGGGAGAGGGAAGTCTGGGTTTCCCTGCTTAGGCTGCTGCCCCCGCGACCCGACCTCGGATAAGCGGAAGAAAATGGATGGATGGATGGATGGATGGATAATCAAACAGCTGTTGTGTAACAAGTACAATACACACAATATAAACACTTTGGGACTCAACAAATGACAAGACTGGGAAGACTACTTTTTACAGCGTAGTCAAGACACTATTGCCATCTTGGAATTGCAACTGCATGTGAAGTCTGCAATATAATACAAACCCCGTTTCCATATGAGTTGGGAAATTGTGTTAGATGTAAATATAAACGGAATACAATGATTTGCAAATCATTTTCAACCCATATTCAGTTGAATATGCTACAAAGACAACATATTTGATGTTCAAACTGATAAACATTTTTTTTTTTTGCAAATGATCATTAACTTTTGAATTTGATGCCAGCAAAACGTGACAAAAAAGTTGGGAAAGGTGGCAATAAATACTGATAAAGTTGAGGAATGCTCATCAAACACTTATTTGGAACATCCCACAGGTGAACAGGCAAATTGGGAACAGGTGGGTGCCATGATTGGGTATAAAAGTAGATTCCATGAAATGCTCAGTCATTCACAAACAAGGATGGGGCGAGGGTCACCACTTTGTCAACAAATGCCAGAGCAAATTGTTGAACAGTTTAAGAAAAACCTTTCTCAAGCAGCTATTGCAAGGAATTTAGGGATTTCACCATCTACGCTCCATAATATCATCAAAGGGTTCAGAGAATCTGGAGAAATCACTGCACGTAAGCAGCTAAGCCCGTGACCTTCGCTCCTTCAGGCTGTACTGCATCAAGAAGCGACATCAGTGTGTAAAGGATATCACCACATGGGCTCAGGAAAACTTCAGAAACCCACTGTCAGTAACTACAGTTGGTCGCTACATCTGTAAGTGCAAGTTAAAACTCTCCTATGCAAGGCGAAAACCGTTTATCAACAACACCCAGAAACGCCGTCGGCTTCGCTGGGCCTGAGCTCATCTAAGATGGACTGATACAAAGTGGAAAAGTGTTCTGTGGTCTGACGAGTCCACATTTCAAATTGTTTTTGGAAACTGTGGACGTCGTGTTCTCCGGACCAAAGAGGAAAAGAACCATCTGGATTGTTCTAGGCGCAAAGTGTAAAAGGCAGCATGTGTGATGGTATGGGGGTGTATTAGTGCCCAAGACATGGGTAACTTACACATCTGTGAAGGCACCATTAATGCTGAAAGGTACATACAGGTTTCGGAGCAACATATGTTGCCATCCAAGCAACGTTGCCATGGACGCCCCTGCTTATTTCAGCAAGACAATACCAAGCCACGTGTTACATGGTGGCTTCATAGTAAAAGAGTGCGGGTACTAGACTGGCCTGCCGGTAGTCCAGACCTGTCTCCCATTGGAAATGTGTGGCGCATTATGAAGCCTAAAATAGCACAACGGAGACCCCCGGACTGTTGAACAACTTAAGCTGTACATCAAGCAAGAATGGGAAATAATTCTACCTGAGTGTAGTGCATTCAACTGAATATGGGTTTAAAAGGATTTGCAAATCATTGTATTCCGTTTATATTTACATCTAACACAATTTCCCAACTCATATGGAAACGGGGTTTGTACTTGTAAATGAGACTTGTGTCAAGGACTGCTGTCGGTCTTGAACCCCAAGATGCAGAGATGGCAGGCGTAGCCTAGGAAAACATGACTTTAATGTAAAAAAACTAATACTGCTACTAGTAAGTGCACATGCAGGGAAAACACAGGAACCAGAAAACAGGCAACAGGAAACAGGATAACAGGAGACAGGAAACAAACAACGGCATACAGGATACAATCAACGAGCCCTGACTGAAGGGCGAAGCAGGCATAAATAGTAGCCTGATTGGCAATTGCAACCAGGTGTGTCAAGCTGCCAATCAGGGACAGGTGAGGGAAAAGAGCGCTCAGAGAGACGTGCAGGAAATGGAACCGAAATAAGAGCACAGACAGGAAATAAACACAAACACAGTGTAACGGTAGAGTCGGAGAAGGAGACGGCACGGAGGCAGGGACTTCGTTAGATTGTAGCGTGTTGATTTAAATATATAAATGAAGTGTGTGACTAATCCAAATGTATACGATGTGACTATGTGTAGAGATTATATGTGGAGTGTTACCGGGTGGTGTTGAAGGTGTGTGTTGAGATCGGTGTGGAAGTCCAGAAAGGGCAAGGCGGGCTCTGAGATCCAGGGACAGGCAAGAGGTCAGGGGCTGGAGCGAGGAGTCGTTGTCTGGGGGCAGGCGTGAGGTCGAGATCCAGGAAGGCAGCAGGAAGTCCAGAGGGGATCCGGGGAGACGAGACACACAGCTTGAAACCAGGAGATGACAAAGGGGCGCTGGATGACGACACAGGACAAAACACAATGAGCACAACGGCGGGGAAACACAAAGAGCGAGGAAGCACATAGGCAAGGAAGCTAGAGACGTGTAGGGCTTACTGTACAGGTACATGTAGCTACGTTCTGTCACTGGAACGCAGGACACGCTGTCTTAAGAAGGCAGGGATCTCATCAGCGTCAGGTGTGTTGATTGTAAAGTGAGTGCAGAGGCGCGGCTGCTGCAGGAGAGGAACGCCAAACTGTCAGTAACATGCCTGACAACTTGGGAGGAATCACAAATGTAACAACTGGACAGCACAACTATCATTATCAACTGTTAAATGTTGAATATAAAAAATCATTTTATTATTAAACAATTAGCATGTATTAACAAATGGACACATATAAAAGGACAGAAAAATTGTACCATTCAGTATTAGGTGCCAGGAATTTGGTACTGTGTCTGTTCAATTGTGAAAGGCACGCATGCCTTCATTTATAATTGTTTAGGAGTCTATCATTTTGCATTCTATAGTGACACATGTATCCAGATTCTCAGCAATTTTTGCACAATTTTTAGTCATATTCTTATTAAGTTAAATGTGTTTGTGTTAGATGGGTAACATAACGCTCGGGCTGTTTTTTGGGGGTTCGTGACAGATGGACTAAACCGCTTTATATCATCCCTTTTTTACTCCATCCATCCATCCATTTTCTACCGCTTGTCCCTGTCGGGGTCGCGGGGGGTGCTGCCAAATATTAATACTATGAATAGTATCAGTATTGCATCGATACTAGCGTGATGAGATTGATATTTTTTTCCACTTCTCTTCAATGTTGATTTTCACAAATATCTGTGTGTTTTTTGTGTGTTGACTAATGGTTGTGTTGTGTTTCGGCTTAAGCTCCTGCCGCCACACAGTCTGCTATGCGCTCCTCTGAGTGCGCCTCTGGACATGCCCACGGGCGTTCCACCCCTCCGAGCGGCTGCACACAATCAGCAATCAACACACCTGCCGCTGATGAGAGCTCCACATTCTCCATAAGCCAGTGTGTCCTGCATTCCAGTGCCAGAACGTAGCTACTTGTCTTCGTACAGTAAGCCCTACACGTCTCTAGCTCTCCTTGCCTATGTGTTTCCTTGCGCTCTGTGTTTCCCCTTCTCTGTGCTCATTGTGTCCTGTCCTGTGTCGTCACCCAGCAGTTCCTCCTCGTTCCCTGGATTAGTGCTGTGTGTCTCGTCTCCCCGGATTTGTTCTTGTCTTCTTGCTGTCTCCCTGGATCTCGACCTCTCGCCTGGACACGGACTCTGACGCCTCGCTCATGCCCCTGACCCCTTGCTTGCCCACGGACCTCCGAGCCTGTCTTGCCCCTTATGGACTTCCGCAACCCAGCTAGACCCATCACATAATCACACCATACACGTTTGGATTTATTACACACGTCATTGTATTATATTAATAATATACGCCCCAGTGCTTCTTCTCCACCGTATGTAACATGTTGTTAATTAAGTCAGAGGGATATCATTGGATGCATGATGGCTTTGGGGCGCCATCAAGGGGAGAGAAGTTCCCAGAAAATTAAACAATTCATGGCGACGCCTTAAATCATGCGCCCAAATTATTTCATTGATAGCCTATCAGGGATGGGTATAGAATTTGGTACTTTTATGGTACCGACCAAATCCCACCAGTCACCAATTCACGTAAAATCCAACGGTGCCATGTTAGGCTACCTGGGTCACGCCTGGTCAATCACTCCAGCAGCAATTAGAGTGGACTCAGTCAAACTACCTGAAGGTAATATTGCAATTTTCAATGCCAACAATGGAATGGACTCAAAAAAAGGCTCCAAAGTGTATAAAGTTAGGCTCCACTTTGTCAGAAGTGCTACTGACAGTTTGGTTATGTTTGGGTTTTCCTGTATTTAGAATGACTTCCTGCGCTGGTGCTCTTGTTTGGTCAGTGTTTCCTGTTTGGTCCCTGTGTTTTGAAGTTACTTTCTGTTGCATGTCCTGTCAGCACACCTATTCCTTGTTTAATTACTTCTATTTAGTTCCACCTGGGTCCCTCCTTCAGTGTTGGATCATTCTTGCTCTTCCTGTTCCTTGGAGATTGAGGCTGAGTGGGCTGTTTCTCTTTGTTCCCTGCTTCTTTGTAAGTATTACATTGTTTTTTACTTGCATTCCGCCTGCCGTTCTCTGCATCCTTGGGTCATGCCGAAGCAGCGCTCACCCCGACCATGACAGAAATGATCCAAACAGCGAGTGACCCCGCAGAGAGTTCAATTGCAGAGAGACTTAACAATATTTTGGCACAGATGGCCGAATCGAAGAGATGTTTTGCCTCTTTTCAAGCTCCCTCCCACCCATCCTCGTCGTATGTTGGCCTCTTTGGGGAGGTCTGGGATCTGTCCCTCAAGGGGGGGATAAGTTCAGCTGTGCGACAGGGGAGGCACAGCTCTCACCTTTCCCAGTGAGGCCACCGCAAACCATCAACTCCGGTGGGCCTGCGGATACCCGCCATCAACCCCGGCGGGTCTGCGGATCCCCGCCATCAACCCCGGTGGGCCTGCAGATGCGGATGGTGCAGCTGCCTGCTGTACCAGCTCTGCAGACGTCAACGGTGCAGCCGCCACCTTCGTCTCCTGCTGTGCAGCCGCCATCTTCTTCGTCTCCTGCTGTGCAGCCGCCACCTTCGTCTCCTGTTGTGCAGCCGCCATCATCTTCGTCTCCTGCTGTGCAGCCGCCATCTTCTTCGTCTCCTTCTGTGCAGCCGCCATCTTCTTCGTCTCCTGTTGTGCAGCCGCCATCTTCTTCGTCTCCTGCTGTGCAGCCGCCATCTTCTTCGTCTCCTGTTGTGCAGCCGCCATCTTCTTCGTCTCCTGATGTGCAGCCGCCATCTTCTTCGTCTCCTGCGGGCTCCTCGCCGAGAACGCCGCCTACTTCGTCTCCAGCGGGCTCCTCACCGAGGACACCGCCTTCTTCATCTTTAGCGGGCGCCTCACCTAGGACGCCGCCTTCTTCGTCTCCGGCGGGCTCCTCACCGAAGACGCCGCCTTCTTCGTCTCCAGCTATCTCCTCGCCGAGGACGCCGCCTTCTTCGTCTCCAGTGGGTTCCTCGCTTGTCGGTCGCACAAGCGGCCATCAGGCGCCCGCACGCGGCCCCCTCATCGGCCTAGTATGTGGCCGTTTCATGGACACCCTCGGTGCGCTCAGTAGGTATGCCAAGGACCTGGGCATAGACGATTGCAGCTGTTGGTGCACCGTGGCCACAGCTCTGCAGACGTCAACAGTGCAGCCACCACTTTCGTCTCCTGCTGTGCAGCCGCCACCTTCGTCTCCTGCTGTGCAGCCACCATCTTCTTCGTCTCCTGCTGTGTAGACGCCATCTTCTTTGTCTCCTGTTGTGCAACCGCCATCTTCTTCATCTCCTGTTGTGCAGCCGCCATCTTCTTTGTTATGTTATGTTATGTTATGTTATTTTCATTTATTATGCGCCCCCCAACCAACTGTTACATCAGCCCGGGGCGCAGCCCGAGTGGAGAAACAAAAAAAAAAACAGAAACAGAGACTGAGACACACAAAGGAATCTAAACTAAACATTTAAGACTCACAATGAAAAAATGAATTAAAAGTCATCTGCGGTAAAAAGGTGAGTTTTAAGCCGTGCTCTAAAAGAGTCCAGAGTGGTGGCGGACTTAATACTCAGGGGGAGCTTATTCCACAACCTAGGTGCCATCACTGAGAAAGCACGGTCTCCCCTTGTCACTAGGTTTGACCGTGGGACCTTCAGGGTCTGATCTAAGGCAACGACCCAGCCTGGAGCTGGTGGGTTGGTCCAGGAGATCTTTAATATAAGCTGGGGCGAGACCATTGAGCGCTTTGAAGACAAACATGACGCTCTAAAATGTCACTCTACGCTTCACTGGGAGCCAGTGAAGGGAGGAGAGGATGGGAGAAATATGTTCCCTCATTTTTGCGCCTGTCACCAGCCTGGCAGCCGCATTTTGTACTAGCTGCATGCTATGGATGGTCTTGTCGATGACCCCAGCATAAAGGGCATTGCAATAGTCCAGTCTAGAAAAAATAAGCATCAACACGGCCCCCCGTAGGTCACTGGGGGAGAGGAAAGACTTGATCTTGGCTATGGTGCGTAGTTGGAAAAAACAGGATTTCACCACAGATTTCACTTGTTTGTCAAACTTGAGGTCTGGGTCGAATATGACCCCAAGGTTTTTGACATGGGGTTTTTCAAGAGTGGCCAAACTTCCCAAATTCTTTCTGATCTGACTGACCGAGGTGGAGTTGCCAAACAGAAGAATTTCACTCTTGGTGTCATTGAGCTGCAGGAAGCTTTGTGACATCCACTCCTTTATGTCCCGCAAGCAGTCTTTCAAAAGGTCCAGCCCAGAGGGATCGTCTGTCTTGAGTGGAAGATAGATTTGAGTATCGTCAGCGTAGCAGTGAAAGGAAATTTTATGGCGATGAATGACTTGGCTGAGGGGGAAGCATGTAGATGGAGAACAGGATGGGACCCAGTATTGAGCCCTGGGGGACCCCACAGGTGAGGTTGACAAAGCGGGAGGAATGGTTTGCTATGTTCACAGAGAAGGTTCTGTTGTTGAGGTATGACGTAAACCAGGACAGGGCTGTGTTAGTGATGCCGACCCAATTAGAGCATATCAGTCACAGTCACCCAGTTTTCATGCCCCGCCCCCCAGGACTCAAGCCACGCCCAAGTCACACAATTTTTTTTTTCACCCACTCAATCCCAGGAAGAAGAAAGACTTTTTGGACAGTTTGGAGGGGAGGATTCTGCCCCCCTCCTGACCTACCTCCACCCACCCCAAAAGACGGTTCCAGACCGCAGGGAGCGCGTCTGGGATCCGCTCCTTGAGGGGGGGGGGGCGGGGGGGGGGGGGGGGGGTGGGCTAGGGCTGGGGACTGTTCAGGTGGGGTCGTTCTTCGGTCTGCCAAGCCACAGCCTCCAGCTCGGCCACCACCACCTGAATTTCGTCACGCCAAGCCACAGCCACCAGCACGGCCGCCACCACCAGTCTTTCGACCGGCCAAGCCACAGCCTCCAGCTAGGCCACCTCCACCTGCACCACGCCAAGCTCCACAACGACAAGATCCACGCCAAGCGCCACCAGTCGCAGCTCCACGCCAAGCGCCACCAGTCGCAACTCCACGCCAAGCGCCACCCGTGGTAGCTCCACACCAAGTTCCGCTACCTGCTCCACGCCGCCAAGTGCCGCCAGTCGCAGCTCCACGACGCCAAGTGCCGCCAGTCGCAGCTCCACAACGCCAAGTGCCGCCAGTCGCAGCTCCACGACGCCAAGTGCCGCCAGTCGCAGCTCCACGACGCCAAGTGCCGCCAGTCGCAGCGCCACGCCAAGACCAAGACACACAATGCCAAGACCAAGTCCAAGACCCCCCATGCCAAGACCAACCATGCCAACACCAAGTCCAAGACCAACCATGCCAAGACCAAGACCAAGACCAACCATGCCAACACCAAAACCAAGTCCAAGACCAACCATGCCAACACCAAGACCAAGTCCAAGACCAACCATGCCAAGACCAAGTCCAAGACCAACCATGCCAAGACAAAGTCCGAGACCAACCATGCCAACTCCAAGTCCAAGACCAAGACCAACCATGCCAACACCAAATCCAAGACCAACCATACCAAGTCCAAGACCAACCATGCCAAGACCAAGTCCAAGACCAACCTCGCCAAGACCAGGACCAAGACCCTCGCCAAGACCAAGACCCAGACCCTCGCCAAGACCCTCGCCAAGACCAAGACCCTCCAAGCAGCCAAGACCCTCCAAGCGGCCAAGACCAAGCTTCGCCGCCCGAAGTGCCACGCCAAGCTTCGCCGCCTGCTTCGTCTGCTGCACCCGCACCTGCGTCATCTGCGGCTTCCACGCCTGCAATGACGACGACGCGCCTGCCTCCTCGTCTGCCACGGTTGTGGCCACTACCTGGTCGTCCGCCACGCCAAGTGCGCCCACCTCTTCGTCGGCCACGCATGTGGCCCTTCCCAGGTCGCCTACCTCGCCTGTGGCGGCGGCGTTCCACTCGACGCCGCCACATGACTATGCCTCGGTGGATTTGGGGCCACTTGGCCTGGCGACCCACCGCCATGTCCCCCTCCCGCCCTCCCATGACTCTTGATCCTGTTTTTTGGACATCTAGGATCTGTCCGTAAGGGGGGGGTTCCGTCATGTCTGTTCATGTTTTTGTTTTGGCCATGTGTTTGTTTTTTGGACTCTTTTTAGTTCCTGGTTGCACTTCCTTGTTT